>NW_027466153.1:105000-182500 GCF_046127955.1 Nelusetta ayraudi
AGTGTCTTTTTCTTTTTTTTTGTTGTGTTTACAAGCCGGCTGCAGGCGTGTGACTGTGTGCTGTGAGTCAATTCATTTCCCGTTTCCACAATCTACGGAGCGGCCAAAGGTTCAAAAAGCACTTTAATTAATTAATTGAATTAATTAACGATGTGGCAGGTGGGTTTGCCCCCACCTTCGCGTCATCAATCACACCTGCGCCGGAGTGCAATCTTTGCGTCCCTCAGTGCGTTTACATGGTACTAGAGAAATTTGAATTATTGCCTTAGTCCAATTATGATCAGAGTTTGAGAACTCCGATTGGAATCGGAGAACTCCGATTGAGACACCCAGATAATGCGATTGGAATTCTAATTTCTCGGCCATGTATACGCCTTAGTCGGACTATTAACTGGACAACGTAAGTGCGCACGCGCCACCGCACAACTACATCGTCTAACAAAACAGACGGCGCGAAACAACCAGCAAACGCGAATAAGAATGTTGACATTTGGAGAGAGGATGAGACCGGGGCGATGCTTTCTCTTCTAAAAGAGATGGACATATTAAAATAACTCACAACAGAGACCTTTTTTAAAAGGGTAGCGCAGCAAATGCACGGCTTTGCGCAGTCCTGAACAAATACGTATTCGTTCGTATTTATATTTCTACCTTTTCGTTCACATTTTTTGTAAGTTAGAAGAATTTCAACTTTGTAAATAAAAGCACAGCAAAGAGATGTTTTTCTGATTTGTTTTCATTTCGATAATTTCGCTGTTATTCTGCTGGAAACGGCGTGCAGCGGCACAAGCTTCCTCCACGGTCGGCACTTTAATGAGCGTGTGTATAACTGAAGACACCGTTCCTTTGCAAAACCTGTACACAAACTCTCCCACCAGTCTGCGCAGAACCCGCATCCAACAAGAACGAGAGTTTGGGGTCCGTGGCGACGACACAAAGCGTAGCATCGAAGACATTGTGTTGTTGTAGCCCTACAATAGCAAACAACGTTCTTGTCTCATGGTTATCTTTTAAGATAACCATGAGCACAAGAAATAGGGTACAGCTTATCTGCAAAGTAAGTAACACGTACATTATGAACTGTCATTCTATATCATAATGATGTAATATGTCAACCGAAAGTAGCTGACCAGCTGAAAAGGCTCACTCCACCCCCTCCTGTTGGGAGGAGGACACGTTCCCGTCAGTAATTCAAATTTCTCAGCTGCATGTATAGGGGGACAAGGTGAGAACTCCGATTGGATTAAGATTCCATTAAGCTCTTCCTGCAACTCCCCAGGTGGCATTGTCAGGCACCCCCCCCCCCCCCCCAATTTTCCTTTATACCCACCATCTGAATTGTCTCCACCTCCGCCAGACCCTCCCCCTCGCCACATCTCGTCTTTTTTTGATAGGCTGCCCTCGCTATTAACCTCCCTCTCATCACAGCTTTAATTGTGTCCCACAGTATGGTAGTGTCTACTGGACTATCTATGTTCTCCTCCATAGAGCATTTAATCTCTTTCTTAACCTCCTCCAGTGTTTTTGGATTATTTAGCATACCCATATTTAATCTCCAAAGTGTGTTTTTCTTCCTCTTATTTAGACAAATAATTAGGTAATTAATACTGTGTCAGTACAAGTCAGTCGTTCCTATTTTACATTCCTCTATTCTGTATCTGTCTGTAATGTTAATAAAAAAAAATTGTCCTCTGTAACGGGTGGAGGTCCCTCCAAACACCAAACATCCCGAGTTCGGCTAGAGAGACGTTGACAAGTTTCGACAGGCGGGTCTGACTTCTGTTGCCATTAGTTGTGTCGAGTTTAGCTTTTAAATCATGTTGATTTAGCTCTTGCTGAGAGAGATGTGTTTCCTGTAGATCAGGCATGGCCAAACTACGGCGTGTCTCTGCCCGGCCCGCGTGAAGGCAGTCAAAAATGTAACCTAACTTAGAAATGACACTTGAACCTGCAATGAGTATTTTAGTCGTTCTAAATGAGTCCAACGTTAGAAAAAAAGGAGCGACCCGGACTTCCCACAGTCTCTTTTCTATTAACATGGGAATTCAATTTTAATAATTTGTCAACTAAAAACACCGGTCATACTAGAACGTCCCTACCAGCTTTCTTCCCTTTATTCTCTGAATTTAATCAAAGAATCTTTGAAACTCTTGTAGCTTTTCTCTGGCTCGTGTCGCTGCTGATGCGTAGCCCCTCCAGGATCCCTCCTTGCACTGCCACTCCGTCGTAGTGCGGGGCACCGAGTGCCGCAGGCCCCTCCGCACCCGTCGCCACCGCCGTCTTCTCCGCCAGGCCGCGTCTCGCCAATTCCTCCTTTACCTCCTCTGCGCTGTTGTAGGTTCGAGTTTCCGTATCCCAGTGGGTCCTCATCTTGGTGAATGGCGTCTGGAACCGGATGCCCTTCTCCTTCAGGATTCTTTTAGCAGTGTTGTACTCCTTTCTCTTTTGGACCATCTCTGTCGCGTAATCGTGATGGAATGACGGTACTTTATTCCCCAGTTCTATTTTCTTTCTCCATAGCTCTCTCAGGACCCTCTCTTTGGTAGTAAATTCCAGAAAGTTAACATTGATTGGTCTCGGTTGGGCACCGTCCGCTGGCTTCTGTGCAAATGAGCGGTGTGCTCTCTGAATTTGGAAATTAAAATCTGCTGACAGGTGAAGTTCGCTTTTCAGCAGGTCTTCCACAAACTTGGCCACAGATTCTCCCTCCTCTCCTTCAGTGACTCCATAGATACGTAGGTTGTTTCTCCTCGGCCTGGACTCCAGGTCAGTTAACTTGTCCTGAAGAGCTTTTTGTTCTCTCAGTGATATGACCAGAGCGTTAGCTTCCTGTGCCCAATGTTCTAGCTTTTCAATCCGCGACTCAGCCTCGTTGATCTTGCCGGTCTGGAGCTCCTGTTCGGTGATGACTTTCGCAAGTTGTTGATTTATTTCGTCTTTGAAGTCGTCCAAGTCTTTTTCCACGTCGTTCCTCAGTGTTTCTCCAAACGTGCAAAGGACTTCTTTTGATTCCATTTTTAAATCCCGTATCTCCTTGCTAATAATTTCTATGTCCGAGCCCTTTTTCGCGTCGTTAGTCACGAGGAGTTCGTTTCGCCATCTCCCTCTGTTTCAGAGCAAGCTGGTCGTTCCGCCATATTGTCTGTTACCGTGTTTCTCTTTTGGTTGAATGGAGTTTTCCTTCCCATTCCAACGTTCCCCTGATCACTTTGTAGTTAATATGATATCTGACAATAGTTATTCATTTGCATTGGAGAAGGACAGGCCACATGTCTCTTGGCCAGTTGAGTGGCGAAGCTATTCGCTCCAAGGCACTGAAGTATGAATCAACTTCTGCCTCACGAAATGCTGGCACCAGAAAAATGTTTTTACTGGGGCTGGGCAATGTAGTGGAGGGAGGAGGATTGTTTAATTTGAACAATCAAACTCCCTCAGGAATGAAACGGAATGCCAAATATATAAACATGGATTTTACATGCAATTCTTACTCTGACCGCTAGAGGGACTCCGAGGGGACAGGGAGGACGCGTGACGCCGTCCCTGCTCCCACGGAAGGACCGACTCGGAACAGAGGAAAGAATATTTGATCTGAAAATTTACGGAGCACCACCTGCTCTTGGTTGTTTGTGTGAGCAAGAAACACTAGAATCAGTCTCAGTACCGTTTCACCTTAATGGTGAGGCGTGTGTGACTGGAAACGGACCCTAAACTGAGATCTAAAGTAGCAAAATAAAAGGGAAAGAAAAATTATGACCTATCGGCTGTTGGAACAGCCAACCAGACTGTTTACGGGCTTTAGAATTTAAGACTAAATTTATTATGATGCATACCAGACTTCAGAACAAAAGCGAGTGTCGAGGCTTACGTTGGATGAGCGTCGGCCCGCAGGTGATTGGGAGATCGCTGCTTGATGGTCCTCCAAGGTGGTCCTGGGAGATCGTACCGGGCCGTTCGGGTCCGGCAGCGCGCAGGGAGCTCAGATGGACGCACCAAGCTCAGACGCTGGAAGCCCGCTCTGCTGTTGTCTGGGAGATGTCTTCACTGGCAGTTTAGCATCGATGTGCGCTCTTCTTTGCGTAATCCGAGATAAGTGCGGTGATCAAACAAACTACTCGGTTACTTCGAAGGCGCGACATTGAGCCAATTAAAAACAGAAAAAGGAAAAATGACAAAAATCGGTCTCGAGATCGTGGAAGGAAAAATTAAAATGAAAGTAGCGGTCTCGGGGCGAGTCTCAGGGCTGTCAGCTGCCGCTTAAATTGAGCAAAGAGTTGGCTTAATGCCGACGCAAAAATGATTTAAACAAAAACGAACAATTACGACAAAAACGAACTCAGTACGAGAGGGAAAACAAACGAAAACAAGGCCTTCACAAAACGAGGGATGAGAAATTTCTGAACGGCAGAGTGAAATTCACTAGCTTAAAGTTTCGGGACGGGGGCGGTATCCCGCTCTCCGAGAGCCAATGAAGAGGCCGTTCAGACCCTAAAACTGGTAGGTCCGCCTATACCAGTTGCGTATGATGAGCATGTATGTAGTGTAGGTTTCGTTGCTGATAAATCAATAAACCAATAAAACCGACAATGACTGAAACAAGCACAGGATGAATAAACACAATCACATAGCCCCTTTTTTTTTTGAACTGGGACAACCTTAAGAAGAAGGGAAGAACGAAAACGAAATAACTAAGCAGATAGAAACGACATTATCTTTACAAGCATATTGAACCGTCTTAATTATAAAGTACCACATATATCAACATATGTATAAACCTAATCAAAACACACATACCTGAAAATGAGATTTTAATGAAACAGGGTAACAAAGGCATAAACAAATCTTTATTTTATTTTTGCCGACATAACTATAGACATATGAAACACAGATTACCAACGTATCTGGGTGTATGTATCTATATTATATATATATATATGTGCATATGTATATATATATATATATATATATATATATATATATATGTGTGTAATGCTAGAGATAGCTAAGACACGAGTGTGCCATAGTTGTAACCCTAATGAGAGTGAAAGTTGTTAGAGTGTAGCATGGGGCATGTAAGAGAAATGTGGGAAGGAAAGAATTAACTGTGTAACGCAGAGGGAGATAAACTGATGAAACGTTTGTCCAAGTCTACATCAACCCCCCAGAGGCACTTCCTATTCCTGCCTCTTGAAGGCACTGTGGCTCCACCTGAAGTTCCATTGTACATCTCGTTCAGGATGGAATCCTGGGTTGGCCAAACCTTGAGCTAGGGAAACCATTCAAAGTCCATTTGTGCTTTAATTTTGACAACAATTGTGAATACGTGAGTTTGAAGTGTCCCTGTGGAGAAGAAAATACAGTTTTTAACATTTTAACATTTTGCAAATGTGAGTCCTTCATGAACATCTGGTGTTGTTGTTCAAAGCTGAGGAATGTCCTGGAGCAGATAAGAGTCGTAAACTTTGGGGATAGTTCCAAGCAGGACCCCTCGTTCCTGGCGCCAGGTCCCCTTGGACTGACTCCCCCCTGTGATTTGTGGGGAAAGTGTTTTCCTAAAGTGGGTATTTTACGGTCTCTCCTGACCCCAAATGAGATCTGATCATCAGAAGAGTCGCATCACAGCCAATCGGGTACCACCTCTGCGTCCTCCCAACGTGGTTCATCGGAAGGCCGTGCTGCAATAAATTCCTATTGTCCTGTGAAAAGAAGATTAGGCCCAGATGCAGCACTACAGCAACGATTAAAAATTTGAATCGCAATTAATCGCATGATTTACCTGATCAATCACGATTAATCACGTTGTATACGCAAAAGCCAATAATGAATTTAAAAGAAGTCTTTCATACACTTTAATTTAAATGTTCTGCCATATAAACGAAAGCACCATAACATTTATCGTGCAAACACTTAACATCAGCACTTTACACAGAAACATTTTTAATGTAAATCTAAAGTTAAAAAAAATGCAAATACAAAATTAAAGCTTATTGCCAATGCCAGGGCATTACTGTTATCCTGTTCCTTATGAAAAATAAAAAAAATCTACCTCCAAAATCCTGAGCCACAATAATAACAGGCAATTTCTGAGGTAACAGCAGAAACATTTTTCTTTTATCAGGACGACACAAAAGCTTGTTTCTCACCGATCTCTCACTAAAGGCAGGAATATTCAATATGCATAACCAGTCTGCGTTCCCTTGCAAATGTCCCAGTTAGAAAGGGTGAGGCACAAAAACGTTCACTTTTGGGTTTTTCTTCACATGGGACTAGAATGTAAAGTCCACATTTATACTGGAGTTCCTTTGGAGAATCTCACTCAACTCAGTGCAGTTTGTCAGTTCCTGGAACTTGACAGCCAGTTATTTTAAATGTACTGCCATATGAATTAAAGTGCCATAACATTTACTGTGCAAACACACTATTAACATCAGCATTTTTGAACAATTAGCAGATAAGAAAAAAAAAATAGTGTAAATTTAAACTCAACTTAAACAATGTTATCAAAGCAATACGAAATTAAAGCTGTAAGCAGCGTTTGCGGGACTGAGCCCACCTGGCCACTGCCTGCCGTGACGTCCGCCACCTGGCCACGAGCCCCCGACACCCGCCAACGCTTCCCAACGCCTGGCGATTCCGCCCGAAACCCGCCGATGCCCCATTCCTGACGCCGACGCCTGCTGATGACACATCAAGCACTGACTTGACATTACTGACTTGACATTTAGAAACATTTGATTTCTAAATGTGATTGATTACTGTATCATTTTGTAGATAATAAGCCTTAAAGTTGGCTTTTTGTTTTGTTTTGCGACAGCTCCAATATTCCATTTTTACTGTACAATAACATCAAATTGCTCCATAAGCTCTGTCAATGGTTGGTACAGTTGACCTCAGGACAACCTTGAATATATCTTCATCATTATAAGGCATATTTAATGTACCATTTTGGAGATATTAAACCTCAAAGTTTTTGTTTTCCTTTTTTTTTTTTAGCTTTTCAAACAGGCAAAAAGGGCCCAGTACTCAATTTTTTACTGTAAAGTAACATTGCTTTGCTCCATAATTTCTGTCAGTGGTTGGTATAGTTGACCTGAGGAACACCCTGACTATATCCTCAGTCATTATCAAGCATATGTACAGTATCATTTTGGAGATATTAAGCCTTAAAGTTGGCTTTTTTTTTTTCTTTTTTCTTTTTTTTTTTTCCAACAGCTCCAATATTCCATTTTTACTGTACAATAACATCAAATTGCTCCATAAGCTCTGGCAATGGTTGGTACAGTTGACCTCAGGACAACCTTGAATATGTCTTCTCTTAATATTCTTGAATATTCTCACTTAATGTACCAGCTCCTTCCTGTAGACATGATATGTACAGTTAGTTATTCTTTGTTTGACGCAAGTGTTATATTAATTTCCTACTATCTGTACCGGTACTTCTTGTTAATTTGAAATAAACACTAACAGCATAATGTCAAAACAAAAACCGAACAAGTCAAAGATCATAAAACAAGGAGGCTTTGTACTAAAATATGAATAAAATATAAACAGGGAGTTGTCTAATGTCGTCAAGGAAGCCAACATTACGTTACCTGATGATCAGCATGTTGACTCAGAAAATCCTCAGGCTCCTGCTGCGACATTTCATTTGGGGCGACGGTTGTGACTTCACTGCTGGTCCCGTGAGAAACTCAAATCGGTCCCTCACGTTTGTGTTGCGTGGCATGGGTTAGGACATTGAGAGGCATTATAGTGTGGTTATGTGCACCAAATCGGACTCGGCTTCTAGCTCGATAGCCGTGCATAATTTATGCAAACGCAATGCTCTGTTTACATGAACTCACGGAGTCCGACTCCTTGCACGTGCTCATCTCGACTCGATGGATTTATGAGCTTGATGACAAGTGTCACAAGTGTGTATTTTGTATTGGATTGATGTACTGCAATTCTAGTCATGTGAACAAGCAATTATCATTCCTAGTTATATGTGGCATGACGAAATACTGTACTACCAAGTTTGTATTGCAGTATCTTCAGTTTATGGGGTAGAGGGTGCTCAAATTGGATTGATTGAAGATGTAGTTTAGGTACAATTTGCTTGTTTTTATCAAAATTTAAGTTGATTGCAGTTCAAGGTGGCACAATCCTATCAGATGTTGTCATTTGGTCACGAAGAACACTGGTATTTGATGATTATTACCATAAGTACCACCATGTTGCAGGCATTGTGGTTACAAGTTTCACTCCAATTTTGATTGTTGTCTGTATGACTAGCAATCCGTTGAGCTGTCTAGGGTTATCATTCAGCTAAGGTGTCACAACTTTTAATTGCATGGGAACTTTGGGATCCATGGCAGATGGGCATTGTAAAAAAACGGATCTTGAGTCGGAAGGCCAGCTTGTCCTAATTGTGACCTTAATATGATGATTTTTTTTCCCTGCCAGATTGAGGAGAAATTAAATGGACATCCAAACCGGGGCCAATAATGGATGAGCTGGATGATGTCACAGTATCAATTTTAAATGGTATGTCATGTGTAGGTATGAAAAAATTTCCATTACTGTGATTTGTCCGCTAAGTAATTAAAATAACTGTATGCTGACACTGATTTCAAAAAGAAGTATTTTACAAATTTGAGACAAAATGTCTAAACTGAATTGCATTTACAATTAATTCTGATAACAGAAATTGGCACAAAACAAACTTGGTTTGACTTGTCAAGTTGAATTAAATTCATTAGTTAAAAAAATGTATGAGTTGTTAAGTCTAAAAGGTTTGTTAATGATTGGACTGTCTTTATAGCTGCCAACATCGATGAAGTCTTGCTCCACACCCTCCGTCGTGATGATTTGAGAGACCTTTTTCCTGGACCAGAACACTTTCTCAGGAGGAAACTGATTTGGGCCCTTATTAGTGTAGATGTGATTGGTTACCTACTTTGCTCTGAAAACATCGAGCATAACACTTTTTTTTTTTCTTTTTTCCTAATTGGGTCTATTGTTTCTCTCTTGTTCATAATGTTTTGGATCTGGTTTCCTCTCGGCTGAGAATTCCACCGTACCAGACAAGACTGCACCGAATGAAGCCAGGAACTGTGTCTTCATTCTGCATCCATTTGACTGATTTACTGATTTGTCTCCTCCATTTCATCAGCCAAAGATGGTCTGACAGCACAGGCCAGACATTATCAGACCCTGCAGGAGCTGTACAAGAAACCAAAACGCAACCAAGATGCTGTCTCCCAAATTCTTGACCTGCAGTTTCAAGCAAGAAGATCCTTCATTGATAGTGATGTTCTGAAAGAACAGGACAAGGCCAACAAAGATCCTGGATCCATATCCATGTGTCAAGGATCTTTATCGTGTAAGTGATTAACTTGTTTTGGTTTATGATGAAAAGCAAGAATTTTTGCAGATTTTAACATTGACTTGCATTATAGGCGATGAATTAGCTGCGGCGCATTCTGGATAAGGGCAACAGAAAATTCATTGATGAACTAAAAAAAGAGATGGGAAGACTTCTGCACCAATGTGTAATTTTATGGTGTTTGGAAAAAAAATGAAGTGATGAAGCCACGCATAACGTTGGATGTAGGTGAGTCATTTTGCTGTGTCTCTAATTGACTGTGTAGCTGTTTCCTTGGACATAGGATGGTTTATGTTGCGCTGAATGAATAGATGCAGAATGGTAATACTCTTCATGCTGAAAAAATAAGATTTTTTTTGTGATCAACACAAACCTAATAAGACTCATTTTTAGGAAGACTAACTTTGAACTCAAAGTTGATTTGTTCTATTCCAGTGGAATATTCCATCGCGCTGCTCAGGGCACTCCCCACACTCTTTCCTTCACCAAGTCCACCACCGAAGAAGCTGGGACATGCCAGTGAGGCACTGCTTCATGTCATTCAGGTGAAAGTTTGTTTGCATTTTCTCACATTCAACACTTCATAGTTCCATGCATGGATGTGGCGTTTCCTTCTTCTTTTTCTTTAGCCAACAGAAGATCCCACAATGTACTCGCAGAAGAGGTCTTTCTGCACCCCTGTGTTGCTGTTTGATGGGACCCGCTGTCTCATCTGTCTTGGAGCCACGGAAGACTTGAGTGACGGTCTGCTTCATCTGATGGGTTACTACTATGCCCTGCACCTCACATATCCAAAAGTGTGTGGCAACCCTTCTCTCTGTCATTCAGACAGAAGTGCTACAGGACACTATCCATGCGTGAGACACCACAGCCTCATACAAAAAAGACCATGGCAGAATGGAAAGATTTTATTGGGGAGTAGAGCTGTGTACTAGGCATAGGTAGTGATACACTCCCCTGGTAGTTGTAACTTGAGGGTGGGTGGGAGTCTGTTGGAACAAACATGTTATCAGTGGTGATAGGAACACAACACTATATGCTGTCCCCATACTGTTTTTTTTTTTTTTTTGTGTAACTGAGTGTCAGGGAATCTGAATCAATATTCAACAATGATGACGGTGAATATTGTAACAATTGTTACTTGCGTTCTAGAAATGATTGCTTGAGGTTGTTTTAAGATGCAATGCCTTAGTGACGTTTTTATTACAAGGCAGTGAAGGCACTGTCAGCAATTTAAGTGAATAAATAGTTGTTGACAATATTAATTCTGTTTGCTGTTTTTTTTTTTTGGGGGGGGGGGCGATGGGCGTAGGGGGGGTGGATGCTTTGTCTCATTTTGAGAAAAAAAAAGCTAATATTGTGAACACTTAAATTAAGAAGAATTGCACTGTTAGTAGGTCTGGTTTTAAGGTCTTTTCATTCAAATTAAGAAAGAAGCAAACGTGAAAAAAGAATTGAGAAGCTAGTATCAAGTTTATTTGACTTAGTACAGTCCTTGGAATGAGTGCTTTACTGTTTATTTCAAGAGTTTTTCCATTCTTCAAATGCCAAGATATATTGTATTATTTTAAGAAATCTTACCAAGTGTAAATATCTTACTGCATTGGCAGATAATTTGACTTGTTTCTAGCCTGTTCTTTCTCAATTTAAGTGTTTATTTCTTAGATATATTTTGCAGTGTGTGGACACCGAGGGGAGCTCTAGAATTGGCTCATTCAACCGACCAACGAGTCAATCAGCAGCGGCGTCACAGGCCCTCCTCCTCCTTTGTTCTCTCTCTCACTTTGACTTCGGCACTGGACAGCCAGGTTTGTGGAGGGAAGGTTGGAACAAGGTAAGGACGGGGTACCCCATACATTCATGTACATAGAGTCACTAAGTCTTAAACTCACCAGTTTTGTATCGCTTATCGATAACCCTAATGCCATACAAGTCTATGAGGGTCAAAGGTCAACTTTGTCCTAGGGACATGGGGCCACTTTCAGGTTCATCAGGATCCTCCTGGACACACCCACGCCAAATTTGGGGCTTCTAGCCCATGAGGAACCCCAAAACCCTCACTCTAATTCCAGCCTTATCGCTAAACCCTAATGCAGTGCAAGTCTATGAAGGTCAAAGCTCAACTTTGTCCGAGAGACATCAAGTGTTTTTTCATGAATCATTCATAAATGTTAAGAGTTTGCTTTGTGGCGAATTCACAATAAAAATACATTGACACTGTCAAGATGGACTCAAGCACTATTATTGAACTATACTGTAAAAAAAGCAAGTGGCCCCATGTCTCTAGGACAAAGTTGAAAATTCACCCCATAGACTTGCATTGAATTAGGGTTAACAATAAGGCTGAAACTAGGGTTAGGGTTAGGGTTAGCTGAAATTAGGGTTAGGGTTTCTGGGTTCCTCAAGTACTAGAAGCCCCAAATTTGGCGTGGGCGCTTCTTGGGGGCTCCTGATGAAAAAGCAAGTGGCCCCATGTCTCTAGGACAAAGTTGAAAATTCACCCCATAGACTTGCATTGAATTAGGGTTAACAATAAGGCTGAAACTAGGGTTAGGGTTAGGGTTAGCTGAAATTAGGGTTAGGGTTTCGGGGTTCCTCAAGTACTAGAAGCCCCAAATTTGGCGTGGGTGCTTCTTGGGGGCTCCTGATGAAAAAGCAAGTGGCCCCATGTCTCTAGGACAAAGTTGAAATTTCACCCCATAGACTTTTATGGCATTAGGGTTTGGGTCCAAGAGTACACATACACATTTTCTTTTGCTTTATTGATTTAAGCTCATCATCTCCAGCTGCAAAGGTACAGAAACCTTTCTGTGTTTTGATGTCGTGTGTGTGAGAAAACATCATTTTTTTCTGTAAACTTGTGTTATCATTGTCCTTCATTGAAAATGACACAATCTTTCATTTCATTGTTCAGATGCTGAACACCAAGGCATTCCGTCGCTCTCTGGCCATGAAACGACGCCTGGAGCAAAAACAGGATTGGACACCTTTTCCACCTCGGAAGGACTTTGAACGTTGTGAGTACTTCCACGTTCATGATTTCATGTTCTGCCTGTGTTGTTATGTTGTATTCCAAATAAATCTTACAAAAACATATTTAGATTTTTCTTTTTTGTCAATTTACACAGGGCGCGGTACTGGTCAGCGACCTGGGTGCGAAGATGGCCCGTTTTGCTCCTGACTGACAAAACAGTGCAAGTTCGTTCTTAAGGCCCAGCAACCAGACAAGAAGGTATGGGTCGTGATTTTGTCAAGCCACGAGTTTCTTTATGTTTTTGTTCTGGTGGTGGGAGACTCACATCTCTGTCCACTTGTGGATGGTTTTGTGTTCTCTCCCCAGGCAACAACCTTGAACACGGGCTTGTAACAGACTCCGCCCAGGATTTTGCTGCGCTACTGGCAACTGTGTTGGACCACTGGCCCAAGGTTTGTTTATCTGCTGTGACAAACAAATTTGAACACATGAATGTCATCGCCACTTTGTTTTATCAATATCAAGTAATTCCATGATCCACAGTTCAATAACAAGAATATTCATGAATTTATTTTGCATTTTTATGTTTGTTTGGGTTTTTTTTTGATACAACTATTTTGTAGGTGTTTGTGCTTGACTTTCCACCTCGCCTGACTGTCAAGCCAGAACTACAAACAGCGCTACATCAAGTATATCATCGTGTTGCTGCACGCATGGGTGTGTAAAATACATATTTTTGTTGTATTTTTTTCTCTTCAGTGACACTGTGCTAACAGATATTTCTTAGAATTGTGTGATTACATAATTGATTATGTGACACTTCTTCCAGGTTTAACATTTGTGTATATGGCCGATCACCTCACCCTTCGTCAGCTGTACATGGTGGTGTTATGATGGTGTAAGTTTTGCCTTCTTCAGCCTTACTTGCTCTTCATTTGATATGACAAATATGTGTTAACATGTTGTTTTCTGTTCAGGTGCACCTCAGGACTGATTTTGGTGGAGCGTCTGCATGCTGCATGCTCCATCAGCTCGCACCCCCTTCACCTAGGCCAGGGGTGTTGTGCCACAACCAATCATCGCCCAGGGTGTCTCCCAGAGTGGTTGTGACAGGTCCTGTCTACATGCCAGTGTATGGACCCGCTCCTGAATGGACTCTTGTTGGACAGGAGGTTGAGGTAACCTGTTCATCCCTCTTTCCCCTCCTCCCCCAATCGTGTTTGTTCAATCACTGTGTTTGGTCAAACTGTGCAACTTTTTATTTTAAAAATGAACACTTATCCTAAGTTGACTCTGATTTCCTTTCCTCTTTTTTTTTATAGACAGTACCAACAGCTGTTGAGACTGCATTTCACACAGACATCCCGTCCAATCCCGTGTGGTTCAGTGAGGCTGTGCTGCTGGACCACATGGAGACTGTCGTGGAGTCATCTGGCAGGGTTTCCCCAGCTGCCACGGTTACATTAACACAATTATTCATACACTTATCAACTAGGGGTGGGTGAACAAAAAAAATCAATATTGCAATATATTGTTGTGCTTTCTGTCGCAATAAATAATCGATACACTGACGGCAAATATCAATATTTTTTTCCAAACACCACCTGTCCACCTGTCCCGGGAAAGATAAAATCTCTCCCGGGACACAATTTGTCCCGTTTTTTCGGGAAAATGACAAAACCTCATTTAATTTCCGTCTGTGGTCTAGATAGGGTTGCCAACCCTCCCATAAAATACGCGATTGTCCCATATTTGCAAATAAAAAAGCCTGTCCCGTAATGAACTGATGGGGGACGCACTTCACTTTGTCCCGTATATTTCGGGGACGCGGTTATTTATTTATTTATTTTGTCTGCATCATTTTTTTATTGATTTTCAGAATCGGGGCAGTGAAAGGATTTTTTTCCCTCTCTCATCTTCCCGTCGGAAGATATCGTGTGTCGTGATGTTGTCATTATCGTGGGCCAAATATCGTCACAGTATCGAATCGTGGGTTAGCCGTATCGCCCTACCCCTATTATCAACACAAGATCACATATGTACAGTACATGTACAGTTTAATTAGTGTGTTACTTTGTTTATGAATTAATTTCTTTATGTTCTTCCAGATGTCCAGCCTGAGACGTCGATCAGCACGCGTTGCCTCAAAAACCAAAACAAACCTGTGACATGTTGGTATTTGGGATATGTGTATTTCATTGTGTGCATCTTTGTGATAGGACAATAAATGCAGTTCTTTAAACGTTACTTTGTGTCCTTGTATTTGCAGGTGTGGGCAACACGTTCAACTGTCCACATGACTGAGTCTGCCTCCAGCAATGTCACAGCAGTGCAGCAGGTTTGCACTTATTCATTTCCGCTTCATCACCTGTGTGTGTTTTCTAGGCTTTACACCGATCTTATCGGCTGTATCGGATCGGCCGATATTTGGCATTTTTTGAAACGTTCATGATCGGGCGTCATGTCATGAATCACCGATCAATGACGTCATGGTCGTGTTGAAACTTTTTTAATCTGTCTCATTTCCTCCAAAGTAGTTTCACAGCATCGACATGTTTATTTGTTTGTATCCGAGTGTTATGTAAATGTATAGATTTGGGTTTACATTGTTGTCAGTTCCTTTTGTCTGCTGTGTGTCCGTTTGGGCACTAGATGGCGCAGTAGATCCTGTGTTCCCTTTTTTTTGCTTGTTCCAGGTGCGGAAAGGTGATTGGCTGGTGCCAATATTTAAGGAGGAGGACTTCAACACCTCGGTCTCTTTGTCCTTCTCCCAGCTCCCAACCAGAGGCCATGTGCCGCAGCAGCAGCATTCTGTGTTCAGCCATCAATTCTGTTTTGTAATCTATTTCAGTTCCCTTTGTGTCCACGTAGCCCGTAGGGGAGGGAAGCCATTTGTGTTGTGACCCTTTTCTCCTGTGTTTTAGTTAAGGAGGTTGGTTTGACTGTCATTTATTTGATTGTTTTCTTCATAGGTAAGATCCATAAGAGAGCCATTTTGTTTGTTGTTTTGGCCATGCCCTCCCTGACGCCAGTGCAATGATGGTGACGTTTAATAAAAACCATCCTGTGGACGAAGTACCGTTGTCTAATTTGAGAGCTGGGAGAAGGGGGGGAGGCTTTATGTTGTGTCCTGGTTCCCCCTAGGCCGGGGCATAACACCGTGAGCTAATGATTCATGATTCAAAAACCTTCATTTTCGTCTTCGTGCCTCTTCCTGTTTTGAGTACTGTCGCTATGTGACGGACAATAAAGTTTCTTTGAGTCTGCAATATATGCAACGCTACAGTACCTCGCGGGGGAACTTTGGTAAAAAAATTCAACACCACAAAGCAAAGCAAAGAAAAGCAAACTCTGAAACGGATGCTAAAGCAAACAACTTTAGACGGTGCTCGTGAGAAGGCAAGGGGTGTACAGAAACAAGTATTTATTGCCCCTAACGTGATCAGATTGGTGATCGGTGATCGGTTTATTTAAACTCACTGATCGGTGATCGGCACAAAAATCGTGATCGTGTAAAGCCTAGTGTTTTCCTTTCTATGTTTATTGGCATAAAATCACATCTTTCTTATTTTAATCAGGTGGAGGCGACGCCACAGATGACCAGAGCTGTGCCCGTGGTTCCTGTGGCTCCCGTGGTTGCCAGCACCAAGCCAGAGGAGGCCAGCACCGTCCAGGAGGCAACACAGAAGATCAACTAAGCTAAGGAGGCTTTTCTTTCTTCTTCTGTTGCCTCTGACTGCTCCGCTCGTTCTACGCCTCGCACATGTGATTTGTGATCCATCATCAGTTAGTACCAGTGAAGATGCAGTGGCAGATTATGGCACTGGTATTAGATTAGCCAAGGTTCTGCATGGTTCTTTTCATCAAGGCGAAACCGGTCACGGTTTAAAATTCCAGCACCAGCTGGCAACAGTGAGTCACTTCAGAAGAGCAAAACTCCTCACTTTGACATGGATAATTCTGACGTAGAGTTTGTCAGTGCTGTGACCAATGAAGAGTGTAACTTCTCTCCCCTTGATGTTGATGTTTGTTTAGACCTTTGCAAAAACTTGAAGGTTCATTTGGACCGTGCGAGTTTTCCAATTTCTGATTGCAAAGGCCCATTAGGTTCGCCGTGTACAAATGAGAATGTAGAGGCTGATGGAAACTGCTTCTTCAGAGCCATCACTCAAGCTGTGACTGGTTTATAGACACAGAAGTGGAAATTCAGGTTGCAGCAGATTGTTTACGATTAGATGTGTACACTTTTATCGATGGTCATGGGTTGAAGTACAGCTCTTGCAAGAAACAATTCTCACATTGTATATATTTATGGATGTATTTGTTTTATATGGAAGCAGTTACCATAATCCAAATTAAAATAAGAATATAATAACAGAAATGCTTTTTCATTTTAAGAACGAAGCTGCATTATTTGACTCATAATTAAAATGGTTAATAAGTCATTCAATCTGCATTTTCATTTTCTTCTTCAAGACTGCTCATTCTTGTACTTAATTCAAATGAAAAAGGAAAACACATTTGAGATTTAATTTTCAAAACATGCACCAGCAAAGAGTTACCAAAATTCAATATAAAATGTAAAATTCAAAAATGAAAAAGCAATAGCAGAATGCTTTTTCATTTTAAGAACAAAGCTGCATTATTTGACTCATAATTAAAATCATTAATAAATATTCCTAAATGCATTTTCATTTTCTTATTCGTGTCGCACCTTTTATGACACAATCAAAAAGAAAACTGAGAGCATTGCTTTTTAATTTTCGTGGTCCTGCCCTGCACAAGAGTTACCACAACTCGAAAACGAAATCGCAATCTCAAAGTAAGCGCGCGGCGCAGGAAAGTGACGTCAGCAGCTCTCCACCTCCGCTGTGGGTATGGCGGTATGACGCCAAGTGTCATTTGCCTCCTGTTATGTGTAAATTCTAATGTTTGTGAATTTAATAAATGTATATATATATACTGTATATTTAAAAACAACCAAAAAATAACAAAAAAAGGTATAGCGGTATGACACCACTTTGCCATCGTTACTTTTCACGTCATTGAAGTTGCCGGTAAACAAGATTTAAATCGCCGAAAAACGTGGACCACTGACGGATCTCGTTGGTCGGACACGTTTGAGCATGGCGCACATTGACACAATTGTTCAAACCCTGCTGGATTTAGCTTCCCAGGTGGAGTTGAATAGTGTATCTGAATCTGATGCTCGGACCGAGTTGAGCAGGTATTCTGCCGTCCCAGATACGGACGCAAACAAGGTTGCCCTAGCCAACCTGTTGTCAGTTATGGAACACCTTGATGCACCAGCACAACATCAAAGCTAAAGCTATTTGTTACATGGGTGGAGTAACAGCTGTTCGGCGTTATATATACATATATATATATATATATATGTATATATATATATATATATATATATATATATATATATATATATATATATATATATATATGTATATATATCTTTATTAAATTCACAAACATTAGAATTTACACATAACAGGAGGCAAATGACACTTGGCATCATACCGCCATACCCACAGGTGGAGAGCTGCTGACGTCACTTTCCTGCGCCGCGCGCTTACTTTGAGATTGCGATTTCGTTTTGGAGTTGTGGTAACTCTTGTGCAGGGCAGGACCACGAAAATTAAAAAGCAATGCCCTCAGTTTTCTTTTTGTTTGTGTCATAAAAGGTGCGACATGAATAAGAAAATGAAAATGCATATAGCAATATTTATTAATGATTTTAATTATGAGTCAAATAATGCAGTTTCGTTCTTAAAATGAAAAAGCATTCTGCTATTGCTTTTTCATTTTTGAATTTTACATTTCATATTGAATTTTGGTAACTCTTTGCTGGTGCATGTTTTGAAAATTAAATCTCAAATGTGTTTTCCTTTTTCATTTGAATTAAGTACAAGAATGAGCAGTCTTGAAGAAGAAAATGAAAATGCAGATTGAATGACTTATTAACCATTTTAATTATGAGTCCAATAATGCAGCTTCGTTCTTAAAATTTAAAAGCATTTCTGCTATTGCATTTTTATTTGGATTATGGTAACTATCTGCTTCCATAGTTACACCTGTATTAAAGAATAGTAAATGCTTCAGCAGAGTTTTATGAGGGTGTTTTTTTTTTGTTGTTGAAAGTGAAAATGTTTTGTTGTTTTGAAAATGACTGCTTACAGGTCCATCTGTTTACTCTAACCAAGCATTCAGAACGAGTTGTCCAACACCGGTTTAATTTTTCAGGAATTGTTGACTTATCACGTTGAAGAATCACGTTAATGTTCATTAATTCATGGAAGTGAAGAATAATTAAAGTAAATCTTAAAGTAACCTTGTGCTTCTGTGTTTCTCAATGTTTCAACAACTTTGTTCTGAACATAGTTAAGTTCTTTCACATGGCTACTTTTATTTAACAGCTCTTTGCACACACGACCTTCAGGTCAAAAAGTAAATTCAGTAAATAGCATCACCATAAGGATTGCGAAATAACAGAAACAAAGCAGTGCAGTAAATAACCAATATCCCTGTGTATTCTTAAAAGGAACACTAGAGATTTAACAATACACAAAATAACAGGAGGTTCACCACAATTTAGTGTCCATTCTCTGGATAGGGTCAGGGGGAGGCGCACTGCAGTGGAATAAGTGTCCATCCTGTGGAGAGGGTCGGGTGGTTTAGAGAGATGCAGTGATGGCCTCTCTTAGGTGCAAATACAAGTTCACAGCCTGATACGGATCTGTTGGTGGAGCAAGATGGGACTCAGCCATAAAGATGATACAGAGTTCATAAATCTCTGGATTACATGGTACAGCCAGCCGAAAGACACATTCATTTTTGCACAGTTGAATGTGTTCATCTTCAACAGGGGAGAGAAAATATGTTGTTCGCTAAAGTTCAGGAACAGCATGCGTCACATTAGGCCGACCGATGGGGACGTTCAGGTTTCTTGATGGCCTGATGTTGTGTGCATTCCACACCAGTGCAGTGTCATCCAACTCATCCTGTAGAAAATGTATACATTTAGGAAGAGCTGTGCCAGCAGAACAGAAATAAAACACTAAATTACAGCATTCACACATGAGCAACCCCACCCTCTCCCTCCCTCCCTGTCTCTGTTCATCCCTCCCTCCCCCCCCCTTTCTCCCAATCTCTTATCCTCTCTGTTTCTACCCTTCTGTTCCATCTCTCTCCCCTTCCATCTCTGTTCCTTTCCCTTTTCTACCCCTTCTCTTTAGCATTCTTTTTCCTTTCCTCCCGTCTCTGTCTGTCTGTCTTCCCAACATCCCCTTTCCCGTTTCTGTCCTCCCTCCCCTCTCTCTCACTCACATACACATGCGCACAAAATGAAAATAAAACATTATTCATGAACTCACCTGTATGGAGGCCCATACAACAAAACTGCAGGAGACTTTTGTCCAGAAACTCGCCATCAAAATGCCCGTTGTCTCTGAGGTCTGATAACAAGGCTAACCAGAACTCCATGCGCTGGCCACGCAGGAAACCCCACCAATATTCAATTCTTTGATTGGCGGTGCTGGCCTCCTCCAAGTAACTATCGAGGGTGTCGTCTGGTTGAACAGGGACGAGGAAACGCTGGAAGCCTCTAACATGGCCATTTTCGGTTCCAAGGTCGCCTCGAACAACTCTAGGGCACCCCCCAAAACGCTGTACCGCTTGTATGTAGCACCCTCCAATTACTTTTGGGTCACTACTTGTTGTGTAAGCATTGAGCCATATTATTTTTCTTGAAAAGCCATCGATACATCCATTCACACAAATACCATATGGCTTCAGTTCATCATATGAGTCCAGGTGCCAGATGAAGTTGAGAAGTTTGAGAAGTATATCCTCCGTCTGAGACGCCCCGCTTGCCTTAATGACACTCCTCTTGGATCCAGCTCCTTCAAAACCAAACGCACAGACTCTTTTCTCATACGCAGTCCATTTTCTCTGCATTTAGCATACATCCACCTGTACCCGTGAAGCTGCCCGGGGTAATGTAGCTGGTTGCTAATGGATTCAAACAGGATCGCCAGGTCGGAATAGGCTTTGCGTGGCACGAGTCCCCTTGGAATGTACAGCTGCATCCCACTCTAGACTCATCAAACCCGACAAAGAAAACAAATCCTGAGTCACTAAATATTAAGAAGATGATTAAAAGGATTGGTATGTTTGATGTATGGAGGGATTTTCATCCATCCACTAAACAATTGACTTTTTAATCTCACACTCATTCAGTTTACTCGAGGATCGATTATTTCTTGATGTTCAGAACAGACAGACACAGGGTTTTAGATTGTAGAATTGGTGTTAGCGACATATCAGATCACTCAGGTGTATATGTGAAAATAAATGTAGGTGTCCCACACAAAAACACTATTTGGAGACTCAACACCTCCCTATTAAATGACACCCGATTTGAAGATTACATTAGGAAAGAAATGAAGGAATATACAGACCTTAACGGTAGCACAGTGACGTCACAGAGTATTTTATGGGATGCTGGAAAAGCAGTATTGCGTGGAAAGATTATAAGTTGGGCATCACAAAGGAAAAAAGAAAAACTTAAACACCTTAACGACTTGACAAGTAAATTAGACTCACTGGAACAGAAGCATGTAGAGACTAACGACCCCACCTTATTGGAACAAATAACCGTAGTAAAATCAGAACTAAATAAGAAACTGAACGACCAGGAGGAACTTACACTTAAGTATATCAAACAAACCCACTATGAAAATGGACCCCGTGCTAAAAAACTCTTAGCCTGGAGACTTAAAAAACAACAGTCTGGAAGATCCATATATAAAGTAAAGGACCCGGTCACCAACCAGATGTGTTATAAGCCAGAAGCAATACATAAGTCTTTTGAATCATACTACAGGAATTTATACACTCAACCCGAATTAGCAGAAGCAGTAACAGTCAATCAGTTTTTTGAAATCCCTAGACCTGCCATCTGTTGTCACAGAACAAAATAAGTGCTTAACTACAGAGATTACAAATGCAGAGGTCGACAAGGCAATTTCTAAACTGAAAACAAGCAAAGCAGCCGGGGGAGATGGACTACCAGCAGAATGGTATAAGACTTTTAGGGACTCTGTGACCCCACTGCTATTTATTAATTTTTTTTAACTATGTCTTAAAAGGTGGCGAGACCCCACCATCTTGGAAACAGGCCATATTATCTGTAATACTGAAATCAGGGAAAGCTAGGACAGATTGCAGCTCATACAGACCTATCTCAGTTTTAAACACTGATTATAAAATTTTCACTTCAATTATTGTCAACACACTAGAAAATATTATCCCTAACCTAATTGACACGGACCAGACAGGTTTTGTTAAAAATAGACAAACACAAGACAATGTTAGGCGAGCTATACATCTGTTCCATATAATGAGCAAAGGAAACACAATGTCCTTAGCAATTAGCTTTGACACAGAAAAAGCTTTTGACTCTGTTCTATGGGAATTTTTATACCTGGTCCTGCAACGTTTTGGCTTTAACAATACAGTTATAAAATGTTTAAAATTCACCTGTGGCCCGGATCAGAATAAATGGCAGTCTTTCAGGTACAATCCGTTTGGAGAGGGGTTGCTGACAGGGCTGCCCACTGAGCCCCATCTTGTTTGCTCTATTTATAGAGCTACTTGTTCAAAAGATTAGGGGAGACCCAGAAATCATGGGAATACTATTCAAGGGGAAAGAATATAAGACATGTTTATATGCAGATGACATCCTGGTGACTTTATCCGACCCGGATACCAGTCTCCCTAAATGAATGCCCTCCTTCGACCAATGTGGTTCATATTCGGGATACAAATTGAACATAGAGAAAACTCAAACTCTTACTTTTAATTACATACCTCAAGAAAACATACGTAAGTCCTTTAAATTTAAATGGAAAACCAGAATTTTGAAATACCTAGGTCTTCATATTCCCAAGACCCCCAAAGATTTATATAGTGTAAACTACGGTAGCATCACAACCAAAATTAAAAATGATCTGGACAGTTGGACCCCCCTAGTACTTGATTTTTACAACCGAATAGATACTTAAAAAATGGTTATTTTACCACAATTGTTATTTCTACTCCAATCGCTACCTGTAGAAATACCCAATAAGAAATTCAGTGAATGGAATCGGATCATTTCTAGATTCATATGGCAGAACAAGAAACCAAGGGTACGCTACAAAACATTACACTTAACAGGGAGGGATGTCACTCCCATGCTTGGAGGACGACTATAAAGCAGCACAACTGCAGTATATAGTCTACTGGTGCAGGGCGGGTTGCGATGCAAAATGGAAGGAGCTAGAATTTGACCAACTAGATATCCCACTTCAATCTCTGCTGGGTGACAAAGCTTTCAAGACTATATACTCTAATAACCTATGTGATGTTATAAAAACTCCCCTAAATATTTGGTACAAAGAGATGAGCAAAGCGCACCTGGAAAAAAAATCTCGGTTATTAAGATGGGTCGAACATGATAGAGTATTCTTGTGTTATTCTTTATCTTGGTTTATATTGTGTGATCACTAGTAGCACGTGTAAACTGTTAGAATCCTAGGCTAACATATACGCATCGTATTTCACTTTGTTTTATGGCCTGCCACTGATGTGCTCGTCCTCTCCTTGTACAGGATATGAGCTGTGAAATCGGTCAACAATCGTATAGTCGTTGGTTTGTCTCTCTCTGTTCTCCTCCCTGTTCTTTCCTTATCTTATCCCCTCCCAGTCCTGTGTATAAGAGACCTTCTTCCTCCTTCCCACCTCGCACTCGCACTCCCATTTTACTGTGTTTTGTGCCTCGGAGCTCCGATCCCTTTTTTTATTGTTTGTTCATTAAATTACTTATTATCCCAGTATTCCTGCATCGGCATCTTCGCTCTTTTCCACAACAATTTGGCGTCACGAACAGGATTGCTGGAGACCCGTCAGTTGAACTCTGGGACGTTGAGGGCCCGGGACCAGGAACGGAGGAAACTCCTCGTTCCCCCTCTACCTCGAACCAAGCATTCAGAGATGAGAGGATCGGCGTCTAAGAGTGGATCTGATCGGCTTCACGTCTATCCAAGCGAACCTGGAAGGGAAATGCTGATTCAGGCAGGCTGCAGGCTGCAGGCTTCTGCAGGAGGCCAGCGATGCAGAGGACAAGAAGATAAAGCGTGCCTCCCTCACCATGATGAAGCACCTCAGTGACACGGCGAGACGGCCCTACAGGAACAACGACAACCGACGAAGGGCGACTAGCGGAGACAGAGGCGAAAAGGGGGCGTGCCACATCTGCGGCCGAATGGGTCACTGGGCCAGAGAATGCCCTGACAAAGGAAGACACCGCGGACAGAACCATGCCCACCGCAGCCAAGAGAGTGATCGCGAGGGCCGGAAAAGAGGATCCAACTCAGAGCAGCTGAGGGGGGAGAGTGGAGTGCGGGACACGGCATGGACCCGGCGAGACGGACCCCCGGCCTACAGCGTCTTCGCAGGGAAGTGATGCACACACACACATGCAACACGCTTCTTGCAATGAAGAAATGCTTGCTGTCCCCTCTAACTTCCCTTTCCCCTGCAGACACGTACACTGATTCATATTCTGATGTTGATTATTCGGAAACGTATACTGATTTACATGTTGATGATGATTTTTCTTCTGACAATGATTTAGGTTCGACTGATTGCTCTCAGCCTGACGGTGAGACATGCATTGACACTGACACAGAGTTCGAGGTTGATTTACGTGACCAAATTTTGAGCACCATTGACAGGTTTAGAGCGTCGTCACGTGCCGCCTCCTCCCACATACACGTTGTATAAAGAAGCTGTTTTTGAGAAACTGCCGCGGGTCACTTTTAGAATTATGGGTAAAAATATCACGTTCCTAGCCGATAGCGGAGCAACATTGTCGCTCCTTCGTGCAGAAGAACTTCCCCAGTGTAAAAAAAAAAAGTGGGAGATATGTTTATTCTGTCGGAGCAGCTGGAACGAAGAAGAGAGAGCCTCTCACCACTCCACTTACTTGTATTGACTACGGCGACGAGACATGCACATCACAAAACCAAATTAAACACAGCTTTGTATTGTCAGAAGTGTGTCCGATGAATTTGTTGGGAAGAGATTTGCTTCTAGCCATGGGCATGAATCTCATCTCCACCCCCGACGGGTTGATTGTTGCCAGGTCATTATCTTCCTCGACCTTGGCTCAAATTCCTAAGCCTCTCTTGCATGTCTTTAAGTGGTTGCTTCCCCTCGAGGCCCCAGAAGAATTGATAGTGGCGGCTAACGATAAGGTGCCAGGTGATGCTCACTTCATGAAAACTCCCAATTTGCAGTGCAACTCGTGAAAGAAACAGTGTGTTTGAGAGTCAGTTTTTTTTTTTTCCAAGCGTGAATGATGACCTCTTTGTTTCTACGTTGTTTTGGGGCCCCCAACGATGCGTTGCCTCTGTTTCACTCACACCAGAGCAGAGTGCATTTCTTTTTTTTCTGTCCGTGGGTCTACCCCACACATTTCACTTTCCAAGAGTCCAGGCGATGAGTGGAAGGACCTAGGTCCGTTTTTGACGAAATGCCTGTCGACCAAAGACTGGCACCGAAAGGAGCGGGGACATTTTTTTGCATGTTTCACTGACACATCGCAGCTGCCCGAGGAACTGAGTGAGGTTCCCTCCTCACTGTGGGCTGCTCACAAATACAATGTGGGACTGATCAAAGGTGCCGAACGGGTGAAGATCACACCCAAAAGTGATATTCGGCCCAACCAGCCGCAATATCCTCTGAAGCCAGAAGCTGTTGAAGGGATCACTCCTGTTTTTGATTCTCTTCTCGAAGCAGGTGTCATTGTCCCATGCCCCGACTCGCCAGTGCGCAGCCCATGTTCCCTGTAAAAAAGGCCAGAGTTCCTACTCAACGTGATGACTGGAGGTTTGTTCAACATTTGAGAGCAGTTAACGCTGCTGTCCACGCCAGGGCACCGAACGTGCCCAACCCACACACAACTGCCTAGCAGAGCTAGACACAATTTTCTCCCCCCGACCTGACCTGACCTGACGAACCCCTTGCTAATGCTGATTTTGTTTTCTACGTAGATGGTTCAGCATTCCGGGACGACAAAGGCGCCAACAGAGTTGGTTACGCAGTTGTCTCCGACTCGGAGGTCATCTGCTCTGACTCCCTTCCATGTCACCTCTCAGCACAAGGGGCAGAGCTGGTTGCGCTAACTGAAGCGTGTAGATTTGCAGAGGGCAAGTCTGTCACAATCTACACAGACTCCCGTTATGCGTTTGGTGTCGTTCATGACTTTGGGGCACTGTGGAAATGCAGGGACTTCCTCAAGTCAGACGGGAAGCTGGTGTTAAATCATGTGCTTATTGCTGACCTCTTGCGAGCCATACTTTTGCCCTCCAAAATAGCAGTGTGTAAATGTTCTGCTCACACTAACCTTCGTGACCCTGTTTCCCAGGGCAACGCCAGAGCTGACGCGGCAGCAAAGTCCGCTGCCTGCACCCTCGTCAGCCCCGATGATGACAGCCTCATTTGAGGAGGCTGATGCATCACTGGCTGAAATGCAGTCCCTCGCCACAGCGAAGGAGAAGGCCGCTTGGCGCTCCGCCGGCGCATGCTGGGACCACGTTACTGACATTTGGGTGGGACCAAACGGTAACCCGTGTCTGCCAAAACATTTATTTTCACATTTCGCTAAATTGACGCACGGTTTAGACCATGTGTCAAAAGGGGGGATGTTGGAATTAATTAATCAATTTTGGTTCACTGGAGGGTTTTCAGTCGTAGCACAGAAGCATTGTGAAGCGTGTTTAATCTGCCAGTGGAGTTGTTACAACACCTCAGTTATTGCTTTTGCCACTTCGATCTCCAGCTGTGTACCGGGGAGCCCCTTCACATTTAGGCCATCCATGTTCAGCACAAACTCTTCTCACATTTCTTGCAGAGGAACCTCTTGTCATGCCACTTTCCAGCGATGTCCGCTCAGAAACTTGTGAGGATGCCTTGCCTTGTCTTGCCATGTGAAAAATGATTTCCGAGTAGGGTTCCAGAGACATTTACAATGAACAATTAGCTTTTCTCCTACAACCAGTGAGCAAATCTCCACCACATCCACACACACACGCACGCACGCACGCACGCACGCACGCACGCACGCACACACACACACACACACAGGAGCAGCAGCTCTAATTGGCTGAGAGCTAAATATCTTCTTATCTTACTGGGTGTAAATGAATCTGTCCATTTTTTAAATGTCGAAATTTAACATTTGGTTTCTATTTTTTCAGATATTATTTCTGTCAAATTCATTTGAATCAACAGAAGAAGAAAATCAGTGTGTAGTTCAAACTTTGTGCGTCTTTGTGTTCAGTTTTTCTGCTGTAGTTGTGCTTTTCTTTTCATTCCAGATGAATTCCACTCAATTTCCTTTTCAAACCTTGTAGGTGTTGAGTGAGCTGCAGCGCCCCCTGGCTACAAGTTTCATACTGTGACTCTGCAGACCGAGGTAAAAAACCAACAAACTCTGACACTTTGCTGAGGACCTCCTGGAGGAGCTGAAGATGCAGAACCTTCTCAGGCCTCTCTGAGGAGGAACTTGCGGCTGTCGGTCCTCTGCTGCCCCCTGCTGGTCACACAGGCCTCTTACACCTCCGTTTGTCTGTTCAGCACATATTACATTTTTTAATGGCTCTATAAACGTCACTGATGAGACGATTTTATGATTCCTGCAGTAATTTTTTTTTAATTCCAAATCTGTAAAAACCTTCTGATCAATGAAGACAGAGTTGATTAAAATGATTTCAAAATTGACCCATTTGAGAAAAGCTGCACTGTGGCATTGTTTGCATGTTGTTTTAGCTCTCAGTGGCTTCATTTCGCATTTTTCTAAAAATCTTCGTTTAGTGGTCCATTGTGGTCAATGGGACACTGAACATCCGATTTGTGTGCCCGAGTTTTAAGAGGATCAGGTGCGGACATTTTAGCATTTAAATTATTATGGCTTATTAGCATAGGTACGTAGTACCTCACCTGTCCGTTCTTTTTACAGTGCTTCCTGAACACCTCACCGGCACACTCCAGCCGCCTGCTAGCACAAAGCTGCGCAGAGCCTCCTCGTTGTTCTCCTCACCTGGAGGACGCTTGGTGATCAAGACCTGTGGCCCAAAACTCGGTCCTATAAGATAAGTGCAGGAACACTGCCGCTTCGCCCGCACTTGATTGTGCTAGCCGCCCCGTACAGACGGTGGACGGTGCATGTTGCTTCCGTCCCGCCTTGGTTTTACTTGTTGTTTTTCCGTTCTCGTTGTGTTTTTCTTCGTTTGCTTACGTCGCCACTGCTGACCCTCAGACAGCAGACGTTACACTATCAAGTCGCCGGTCCAGCTACAGTGGTGTGCGTGCGTGTATGCGTGTGCGTGGTTGGTGGGAACTTGGTGTGTGTGTGTGTGTGTGTGTGTAATTGCATTGTTTGTTTGTTTTTCTTGCTATTTCAGTACATGTGACAGATTTTAGGGAACTTTTAGTAACCAACTGTTTATCTTTTCTTTTGTAGTCGCTGAGAGCTGCTGGTGGTGGCGGTGTCCCGGGTGGTGGGCCCCTTCGAGTGCTGTGACCCGGGATTGTGGTTGTTTTCTTCTTTTTTTTTGCACTTCACTTTCTTTGCAGGTGTGTCACGTGTGAGTGGGGTGTTCCTTGTTTTCTTTGGTTCCTACCCCATTTGGCCCCCTCATCGGTAAGCCTCAGTTTCTACACCAAGAATAAGGAGCTCAGTAGCTCCGTTTTAAGTGTTGGTCTGTTTGTTCCTTTTATTTTTAAATGTTGAATAAAAGTTGGTTTCATATTTTAAACATTCTGAACCACGTCTCCTACTCCTTCCTCGTAGAACTTACCTGTGTGCCTAATTATTACTTTTGTGTTTAGTAGAACTCCCTGGGTGAAATTCCCAGGGTGGCGTTGTCGGTTCCTTTTCATTTTGTTAAATTCCCAATATTAAATCTTGCTTTATCAGATAGCCATAACCACTCTCATCGCCACAGGATATTTGAGTCATACTGTCGTGTCTACTTCCCAGTCACAATAAACATGTTCACCACTGCTGCTTCTTAAATGGAGGTTTGTCTGGGTTTTTCCCTTTTTAGAAGCAAGCCACATATTTTGTGTCTTTCCACCACAAGACATTGGCTTTTGTCACTCTCTTCGTCGTATTGGGAAAAAGTGGCATATCGGACTTTCCTGCCGCGAGTCGCTCGTCAACATACTGCTGTGAAAGAGGGGTGACGTCACAGAACGCGAGGTGCATTTAGGTGCTGCTGCGTAAAACTAAAAGATTTTCCTGGGCAAATATTCATTTGACAGACGTAAACGAAGTGAAATATGACTTCAATTTAAGTTTGTTTTAGTTTGTTTTTATAAACACACAAAAAAGTTTGAGTTAGTTATCGTTTTTGAAAAAAGTTCTTGACTTCTACTTTAGAGATATTGATGACGAGTTGTATATAAACGGTGTGACTATGTGGTTTGGCAAGCGGTGGTGCTGTCTGTACATAGCTTAGCAAACGGCTAGCGCTAGCACCCCCTTTCAATGCCAGAGTGAAAAGATCCACATGGAGTGTTATGACCCACGGGTGGGTCTAGGTGCCTCTATCTTTGTGTCTGTGTGTGTGTGTGTGTGTGTGTGTGTGTGTCTGACAGTGGATGACGCCTTGCAGGTGCGGTCCTGGATGTCGGCTGCTGATTGGACGCGCCACGGCTGAGAAGGAGGAGCAGTCGAGCCAGCCTGACGGTCGTCCCTCCTCCGCTCCCAACTCTGCAGTTAGTCACTTCTGAAATGGTGTTAGAGCACGCAGCCGTAGGTAGTGATGGCCGATCGAGGCTTTGTTGAAGCTTCGACACTTGTTTCAAAAAATGGTTCATTACTCGAGGCTTCAATGACACAGTGCTCGAGGAGGTCATCTGGTGCTCAATAAAATGAAGTGCAATGGAAACCTGTTCATTGATTCATAGGTTTTTTGGGATTTGATTCGCCATGCATTCTTGTTGGACAACACTACATGCTTGTATGGTTCAATGCTGACACAATAAGATAAAAATGAAAAATAAAGACAATGTCTCTTTTTTGGCACGACTGATTGTAGTAGACTATAGCTCTTATACTTAGCCTGACAGTTTGTGCAATGAATTATATTATATCCTAAAACAAGACTAAATAGCCCATAGTTTAAAAATATGTTCAATAGTAAGTGTTCAGTGGGTCAGATGTCAAATGTGATCTATTTAAAATGTAGAATAGATGAGCTAAATAACACGTATATAATACACATTGATGGGAATTGAACCGTCGCCTCAGTCTTGCAAGTCCAAGATTGTCATAATGTACCACAAACCCAAATCACACTCCCTTTTTTCATCTAAGCTGTTTGAGTAGCGTTAGCACACCGTGATTCCTCATCAACTACAGGCCTACACTTCAAATAATTATGAGAAAAATCCAACGTAAAGAGAGCACTTCCATTAGGAAATAGTCAACATGAAATTTCGTCCTCTACTGACACCTGCTGGTCAAATTGAATCGTTGCAAATATTGTGAAGAAGTTGTCATCTAATTCTAATCCTAAACAATATGGCCATTCCAAGTGAAGTATTAAGACAATTAATCAGGTTTGTACTGCTTGATTGAACACATTCATCCCGTTCCAGTGCACTAAAACCCACTTCCCTTCAGGACCGTGTCAGCGAAGCCAAAACTTCCTTGAGTGACGCTGTTTCCCAGCATGCAATGCGAGCTAGCGATTCACAATACTATTTCATCACAAACATGGATGTAAAAAATAAAAAGGTACGAAAAATGAAACTTCAGGAACAACAACCATTGCAATACAAGCAGAACTGGGCCGAAGTTTTATATAAGTTTTATATTATGTACACCATAATACAGCCTTCTGGTGGACAAGCCATACTATTTAATCCGTGTCCTCCTATGGCACTTCCGTGGGTGGAAGCTCATCGTGGAGGTCACGTGCTGGTTGTGCGTCACTCCACGGATCACCTCGGTGGAGGTCTGAGACAAGATCGTTGCCCTTGGAGGGGATCTGATTCAGGTAAGTATATGGAAAACATAGGTGAATGTGGTCAGTCATAACAAGAGAAGCTTGCTAGCGGAAATAATGCACTACAAGTGAATGTCACACATTTTTTTTGTTTTGTATGAGCATTTAAAAAAAACAACATAATAATAATATGGACCATACATACATACATATTTTGACCATGTATGTTTTGGAGTTCATTGAAAGAGAAAGAGGTTTATATATATGTATATATATATATATATATATATGTGTGTGTGTGTGTGTGGGGGGGGGCACAGTGAGCACAGTGATGGTTCCAAAGCATAAAGTGTATCTTCAGTCTCGATTGTATGTGTGGGAGTCCCTCGGGTTCAGCCCAGCTGATTTAGTGTTCGGTGAGAGGACCCTCGCGTCTGTTAAGGGGTAAGTGGTTTTCCGATGTTAAATGAGTAGAGAATAATGTGTTAGATTACGTCATTTTTTTTTCGTGAATGCTTGCATCGTGCTTGTGAAACTGCTCACAAAACTCTTGTCGCCAGCCAGTCTAAAATGAAGCGGCAGTTTGACAAGAAAGCTGTGGCTCGAGTTTTTGAGTGTTGGTATTGTTGCCGTTACCCGGTTCCCGTTTGCAGACTAATTTTTCTGGTCCGTATGTCGTGGAGCGCAAACTTTCCGATACAGATTATGTAGTGCACACTCCTGATAGAAAACGATCGTCCCGCATCTGCCACGTCAAAATGTTGAAAAGTTCCGCCCGGTTCACACTGGACGTGGAAGCACCGCGAAGCGAAGCGCCGCGAAGCGAAGCGCCGAGCGCTTCCATTCAGCACCCATGTTAATCAATGAGTGCGTTTACATGCAGAGCTTAATCGGACTAAGCAATAATTCTGTTTTCTCGTCCAATCGGAGTTCTCACCTTGGTCCCCGTATCCATGCAGCTGAAAAATTGAAATTAATGACGGGAACGTGTCCTCCTCCCAACACTAGGGGGTGGAGTGAGTCTTTTCAGCTGGTCAGCTGCTTTCGGTTGACATATTAAATCTATTATGATATGGAACGATAGTTCATAATGTACGTGTTACTTGCTTTGCAGATAAGGTGTACCCTATTTCTTGTGCTCCTGGTTATTTTAAAAGGCAGACAAGAACGTTGTTGGCTGTTGGAGGGCTACAACAACACTTCGATGCTACGCTTTGTGCCGTCGCTACGGACCCCAAACTCTCGTTCTTGTTGGATTCGGGTTCAGAGCAGACTGGTGGGAGAGTTTGTGTACAGGTTTTGCAAAGGAACGGTGTCTTCAGTTATACACACGCTCATTAAAGAGCCGACCGTGGAGGAAGCTTGTGCCGCTGCACGCCGTTTCCAGCAGAATAACAGCGAAATTACCAAAATAAAAACAAATCAGGAAAACATCTCTTTGCGGTGCTTTTATTTACAAAGTTAAAATTCTTCTAACTTATAAAAAATGTGAACGAAAAGGTAGAAATATAAATACGAAGGAATACGTATTTGTTCAGGGGTGCGCAAAGCCAGAGCCCTGCATTTGCTGCGCTACCCTTTTTAAAAAGGTCTCCGTTGCGCGTTATTTTAATATGTCCATCTCTTTTAAAAGCGAAAGCATCGCCCCGGTCTCATCCTCTCTCCAAATGTCAACATTCTTATTCGCGTTTGCCAGGTTGTTTCGCGCCGTCTGTTTTGTTAGACAACGTAGTTGTGTGGTCATGAGTCGCGAGAGCGAGGCGTGGCGCATGCGCACTCGCATTGTCCAGTTAATAGTCCGATTAAGGCGTATACATGGCAGAGAAATTTGAATTCCAATCGCATTATCTGGGTGTCTCAATCGGAGTTCTCCGATTCCAATCGGAGTTCTCAAACTCCAATCATAATCGGAGTAAGGTGTTTACACGCACGTGAGTTCTCCGATCATAATCGGACTAAGGCAATAATTCGATTTTCTCTAGTGCCATGTAAAGGCACTGAATGTAGTGGTTCAGACCAGACGCGAACAGGCGCGCGGCTCGTGCCATTCATTTCAATGGAAGCGGAAGCGCCGCGAAGCGGAGCGCCGACGAATTTCGTGAGCGAGGCTCCAACTGGTTCACACCAGACGCGAACAGCTCCGCGACGGTCGACAAGCGCTTCTGCTCAGCTGCAGTCTTCTTTTCACTCCCACTTGAGCTTCTTTTTTTTTCTTTAAAAAAAAATAATTAAAAAAATCATTTTCATCATCGCCCCCCCTCGCCCCGTAGCCAGCCCGCTCCGTAGCTTACTTTTGTGTGTGTGTGTGTGTGTGTGTGTGTGTGTGTGTGTGTGTGTGTGTGTGTAAATTAATAGAAACACGCACTCAGGTGTCCATCTCAAGACAAGACCTCTTTCATAATGATCATTGACCGGCATCTCTAGGATCAAACAGACGTATTTTGATCAAGTCTTCCTCTGTGTGTGTGTGTGTGTGTGTGTGTGTGTGTGTGTGTGTGTGTGTGTGTGTGTGTTTAATCTCTCTTGCACTCTGATACAATGTACTGACAAATATAACATACAAATATGATATATGATCGAATTTGTCATTCGGTTTTTATTTTGAAATTTGTTTATTTTGAAAATTCACCGGATTTTCTCGTTTTTATTGAGCGACTTCCTGTACCATTGACGAGGATCGCTCGCGGCTCGCGCACGAAATAGAGCAGACGCCGAAACAACAAATGCATGCCGCGAGCTGCCACTTTCTTTGTCCCCTCTTTTCTCCTGTTTAATAAGTATGTAGGGAGGTTAGCCTTTCTGTATTTGGGTTCTCTTTCTTTCTTTAGTTAGTTCTTAAGGCGAGCTAGTTGGAGTTTGGTTTATTATTTTGGCCTGGGCCCACCCTGAAGCCTTTGCTGCCCACCGGTTAAGTTGTTTTGTTTATTTCATTTACTGATTAATAAAATGTTTTTTGTTGAAACTGCCAACTGCAGTGAAAAATTAATGAGGCTTGGGAGTGGGGGAAGGTGTCCCACACGTTGCGTCTCGGTCCCCCTAGACGGGACGTAACACAGTGTTTTCGCCGTGACAGCAGGTTGAGCTCCTACCGTGTTACAGGTGACGTCGTCACGTTAGCCTGTTCCATCCCTGCTAAATTCTTTAAAGAACTACCGTTAGTAAACTTTTAAATTATAATACACTCTACACTAATTGTAATTTCCTGCCCGTGGTTCTATATTGCAACAGTTGACGGCTCATATCAGCAGATAAGCAGCAACAATCTGGGCATTGCGGGTGATTCATAAATATGTCATTTCTTATTAATTAGCCCATAAGTGTTGTACACCAGTGTGACACCAAATGCTTGTTGCTGACAGCAGTGAAGAAATGACACTCTAGTGGTTCTGCACATTAGTATAAATAGAGTGATTCTCTATCATTACATCACAGGACGGCGGCACTCTGACAGATTCCATGAACCTGGACACTGATGATCCAGACTCCGGTCCAGATGACACAACAGGCCACAGTGGAAACGGGTCAGAGCATGGACTGGCTGCTGAAAGGATCCAGGTAGGTGGCGCTGTCATCCCAAGTTGTGTGGTGTGGAGGATCAGGGCCAAAGTTCCAGATGCTCACAGATGTGACTGGATTCAGGAGGAGTGTTTGAAGGCTGGACTCCCAACAGTGATTGGCTGCTGAGGACCTCTCAATCACAATCAGGTTTTTTAGTGGCTGTGAGATTGAAAGTGAGTGAACATCATTAAATAAAGAGATCCTGCAGGGTCCCAATTTGACAAGTACACTGCTAGGTGTGCTGCTTCGTTTTCGCCAAGGCCCTGTAGCATTCATGACTGACATTGAGGGAACGTTTCATCAAGTAAGAGTTTCCAACCGGGATGTAAACTTCTTACGCTTCCTCTGGTGGCCAGATGGGGACATTACAAAGGACCTACAAGAGCACAGGATGCTGGTCCACATCTTTGGGGCAGTGTCATCCCCAAGCCCCAATCCTCGACGACAATCAGCATGACTTCCCAGCCGAGGTTATAAACACTGTTTGTCAAAATTTCTACGTGGATGATTGTCTAAAGGCCGTCAGCACGGTGGAACAAGCAATACATCTGTACCAGCAGCTAACAGACCTGTGCGGTAGAGGTGGATTTAAGCTCAATAAGTGGGTGAGCAATCATCGCTCGGTGCTGGCCGCCATTCCTGAAGAGCAGAGAGCTAAAGAGGTAAAAACACTTAACCTTGACAGAGACCAGCTCCCTATGGAGAGGGCCCTTGGAGCTCAGTGGGATGTACAGCAAGATACATTCACATTCAGCATCAGAACCAAGCTGGGATGGGATGAGGAAATCCCTCAAGTCATGGTACATCCCATATATAGTTTTTCAAGCGCCAAACTACAACAGAGGAACTCATCTATAACAAAACTACAACCTTGTAATGGCAAAACCTACTTGTTTTAATTCTGATTAATAAACTAAAGCTTATTCGATTATCATTATGTTGTTTTTTTTAAACGCTCATACAAAACAAAAAAAGTGGAGGGAGAGTAGTCTGAATCGGGTTGTGGAGCATTGCTCTACCTCATCCATCGCACTCATGAGCGTCACATCCACTTGTAGTGCATCATTTCCGCCAGCAAGCTTCTCCTGTTAGACCTTCCCCGAGGTGGTTGGTGGGGTGACGAGCACCCAGCACGTGACCTCTACGATGAGCTTCTACCCACGGAAGTGCCATAGGAGGACACGCATTAAATAGTATGGCTTGTCCACCAGAAGGCTGTATTATGGTGTACATAATATAAAACTTCGGCCCAGTTCTGCTTGTATTGCAATGGTTGCTGTTCCTGAAGTTTCATTTTTCATCCCTTTTTATTTATGAAATAGTATTGTGAATCGCTAGCTCGCATTGCATGCTGGGAAACAGCGTCACTCAAGGAAATTTTTGCTTCGCTGACACAGTCCTGAAGGGAAGTGGGTTTTAGTGCACTGGAACGGGATGAATGTGTTCAATCAAGCAGTACAAACCTGATTAATTGTCTTAATACTTCACTTGGAATGGCCATATTGTTTAGGATTAGAATTAGATGACAACTTCTTCACAATATTTGCAACTATTCAGTTTGACCAGCAGGTGTCAGTAGAAGACGAAATTTCATGTTGACTATTTCCTAATGGATGTGCTCTCTTTACGTTGGATTTTTCTCATAATTATTTGAAGTGTAGGCCTGTATCTGCACACAATTTGGAATTCGTCACAGCGCCCTGAGCTGTAAATTTGGACGGTGTAAAATGAAAATGGCCATCTGCAGCAGAATGAAAGTGAGATTGCATTGTCCAGGTAGGAGGACAGCAGTCAGTCATGTTTCACCTCCAGTCAACACGCAGTGGTTCACATGAAGGTCCAAGAGGCCTACAGACCTACACTGAGTCTGGACGTGGCAGTACAGTTGGATCATTGTCTTTGTTGTGTTGTTTGGTCATTGTGATCCAATGTAATGTGAGAGAAGGACGAGTGCAGTTATATTGGAGTGAGTTATTTAGAGTGTAATAGAAGTTATAATGCAGAGTCTGTTTTTATGAAATGTTCTATCACCTGGCATCCATCCATCCATCCATCCATCCATCCATCCATCCATCTTCTACTGCCGTATCCGGAGTCAGGTCTCGGGGGCAGCAGCCTCAGCAGAGACCCCCAGACTTCCCTGGACCCAGTCACCTCCTCCAGCTCCTCCAGTGGGACCCCAAGGCTTCCCAGTCCAGCCCAGAGACCTGGTCAGCACCACTCTGACTCCCTGAGTCCCTGCTGCTCAGGTGAGGCTTCAAAAATCTGGCTGCACCTGATTGGACGGTCGTGGAGGATCTCCTTGGTCTTCTTGGTCTTCTTGGTCTCCAGCTGTTTGACCTCATGCTCTCTGTTGACCTCCTCACTCAGTCCCTCAGTGATGTAGAGCTCAGTGTAGATGCTGTTGAGGAGAGTTTGACTTCCTGCTTCTTCACCTTCAGTCACACGTTCACATCTCCTCTCCAGACTGATCTTCTGCTGCTGTAGAAGCTCCTGCAGACCACCAACCTCTGGAGCTGAGAGAAGGTTGGAGAAGAAAACAGACACCAGAACACATCAGTGTGACAGTGTGAGCATCATTTTCTGTCCACGACTTGAAGCTGAAAGCATCCAAACTCCATTTTTCAGCTGATGTGGTGAAGCTGCTGTTGTCTGACTGTTTGCTCTAAATGTCCTCCAGTGGATCTTCTCACTGGAGGTCCTGACCACGGTTATAATAGTTAACGAAAACAAACAAAATAACGAAAACTTCAATTGAAAAAAACCATTGTCACGTTCCCAGGGGTTAGGATTTTGGTACCTGCCTCGTTGGCCTTCGAAGCGAGCAGAGCTGAGACCATAAGGGTGACGTAGCAACGTTCAGGACACTGATTGGCCAAAGGCAGTCTTTCACGAAAGACCAAAACCGCCATTTTTAAATGCCTGGCGTGTGGATTTTTACATTAACACGTATTAAAAACTGAAAAGCTTATGAAACTGTACCATGGGTGAACAAAGAACTACAGACGTTTCTGTTCTCTGTGGCCGAAGAAAAAGCACAATGCAGACAGTTGTGCAGAAAGTTTAGTGTTAGCTAAAATATCGGGCACACAGACGTACTTATTATGTATACATTTCTTTCCATTGTAACAGGTCACTACAAGATCTGCAATCCATTACCTAGAATTGGTTTTCCTTAAACTGATGTACAGGATTACTAATCTGACTTTGATGGGCAAATTTGACAACAGAATACAATTGTGAAGCACTGAAACACAGGACCACAAAACAATTAAATGCATGATGAAATAATGATATGCTTTGTTAAATAAAATAAAATGGCATTTTCAACTAAGTAATAAAATAGTCGGTGGTGCAGTGGTTAGCGCTGCCGCCTCACAGCAAGAAGGTCGTGGGTTCGATTCCGGGGCCTGGACCTGGGACCTTTCTGTGTGGAGTTTGCATGTTTTCCCTGTGTCTGCGTGGGTTCTCTCTGGCTTCCTCCCACACTCCAAAAACATGCACGTGAGGTCAATTGAACGTTCTAAATTGTCCGTAGGTGTGCATGTGAGTGTGAATGGTTGTTTGTCTCTATGTGGCCCTGCGATGAACTGGCAACTTGTCCAGGGTGTCACCCTGCCTTCGCCCTAAGACAGCTGGGATAGGCTCCAGCAGACCCCCGTGACCCTGAATAGGAATAAGCGGGTATAGAAGATGAATGAATGAAATCTTTATTGAATGAATGACACATTTTATTTCACTCGTGGTTTATGTAATCATTATTTTTTGCTCCATAGCTTTCATGATTCAGCATTACATGTTAAGCGTGATGAATTGCATGAAAAGAGAGAGCACTCGCTGATAAATTAACATGGTGTGCTGTTTAATTCCATGAGGACGACAAAATATTTGCAAATTTGTGTTCATTCATTTCATTAATCATTCTTACCGAAATAACGTGGGTCCTTTGCACCCTTTGCCTGTTGATCGGGTGACACAGTTAATTGCAGCACAGGTCGGCATTTTCTCGAACACTGCCAAAAGTTGACCGGTCGACAGGTGCAAGAGAAAGGGAGGAACTTTCAAGATCGTTCAGTTTTTATTTTTTATTTTTTAGTTCTGATGAAATAAATAGACCAATCATTTCATTACTTTGTCTGCTTTCCAAAGAGGTTATTAATTAAAAAAATATATGTGGCAGTGCTGTTATGGTCCATAGAGAGTTGCTTCAAAGAATTATTATTTATTATTCAGTGGCACATTGCTCACCTGTTTAATACACAAATAATAGTATATTAATATAATAATAATAATAATAATAATAATAATAATAATAATAATAATAATAATTATTATTATTATTATCATTATTATTATTATTATTATTATTATTATTATTACTTATAAAATTTCGAAACATCGTCAGTTGTTCCGTAAAAAATACATTCATTTCCACGTTGAATTTTGTACGGTTCGTGAGCGCGCACGTCTGTCAGTGACGGGCTCCACACTGACACAACTGCGCATGCTCTATTATCTCATCAATGCGGAAGTCAAAAAGTTTTTGGGAGCCATGCGCTGGGTGAGCAACTTCATTGAAAGGAATGGGACGCCATCTGGGGGCTTGCCGCACTGTCACGCAGTTAGTGACGTTGCGGGCCGGCGACGCCAACAGGTATGATTGACAGCTACCATTCGTTCCCGTTAGCAAGAGGATTAAAAACAAAAACCGTAATGGCATCAAAAAGGAGTTATCCCAGCGGTGCGGAAAAACGGAAGGAAAAGAAAACCGATCAAGAAAAACTTGCAAAGGAGAAAGGTAAGTTATTTGTTTGTGATGTGGGCTGGAGAGGTGGAGGGGAAACGCCCCCCCGGCCCCCCCAAGTTTGTTTATTTGTCCTGCTAGCCAGCTAGCTAGCAAGCGTCGGATAAATGTTAGCTGGCTGGCTAATATTTGTTCGTCATGAATCAGCGTTTTTGTTTGTTTTATGAAAGTTGACCATATCCTGCCATGTTGGCCTATCCTGCCATGGGAATGACTGATTGACTCCACACCCGTTTATTCACATTCTAACAGGGAGGGAGGGCATGTTGTCGTTGTTGTTGTAGTCAGTCCCCTGTTATTGTTCAGTGGAAGTTGTCTCTCACACGTTTGACTCTTAATGTTATTTTAGCCTTAACTTAGGATGAATTTACTGAGTTTGTATTTTGTAGGCCCTTCATTAGAAATGTGCTACTGTTTTATAATTCAAAGAAATATGGAAATACTTTATTTGGCATGGTGTTGACTATTTTAGACTATTGTGGCAGTGGGTCATTTATCTTAGTTTTATTACTTTAACTAGTACAGTGTGTAAAGTAATGCCAAAAACTCTTAAAAATGACAGTTTTGTAATTGGGTAAAAGCTTTAAAGGGACACTGCAACCATAATGTTTAATTTAAAAACAAATTCATTTTTAATTTTCCTATATTACTGCAACATCACTGTAATAAAAAAAAAAAAAAAAAAAAGGAAAATGCACTTCTGATCTATTTTGCTTGATGATCTAATGAGCTTTGTCTCTGCAGGAGCAATTCTAAAATATGTTGGCGCTCCAGACATTGAGCCAGAGGGATCTCCCGAACATCCTGACCAGGAAGCTCCAGGACCAACACGTTCCTCAGAACCTCCTTCTGTCCAGGTGAATAATGTGTGATATTCTTAGTAGCTAAGCTGATAAGTGTGGGACGAAACTAAGGCAATTAAGCATTATTTTGATTGTTGGTTTGCTTTTTAGTGTTGCACTTGTTGGTTTGTTGGATTTTCTTATTTAAAGTAAGCATTTTTTTTATGAATACTCAATCTGTTGTATTTATTGACATATAGAGGATTCTTTTCCTAGTATTATAGCGTTTGTTTGTTTTTAAATCAGTTTAACCTGCCTGAGTTGCTCAACTGAAGATGTTTAATTTTACCTGTAGCCTGTTTTGTTCACGAGGTGTAATAGATTGTGGAATCTTAGTAGACCTTAGTAGATGCACGCTGCTGAGAGTGTCAGCAATCAGCTCCGATGACCGTGGTGCTTGTAAATAAGGCAAATGCGCCATCTAGTGGGATGCAGCATGTTTATTCGTGTTGGAGCAATGACAAGTACTACTAACAAAACAAAAGATGCACAGGGTAAAAAAAAATAATCATAAACTCAAGCCCAACAAAGATAACAGATGGGCATAACTGTAACATTACGTAGTAATGATTACTAGTACTACCAAAATTTCTCTATTTTACTTTTCAACTCGAACTTGAACTATTCATCCCCTTTTTTCAGCAGACATTAAGACAAAAGGATGACACTTATGCATTGCATCAAACTGTGATGCACAAAATAAATTAAATTAAATCAAAACAATAAATAAAGTGTGCATTAAACAGGGGGCAGTGCAATACAGTACAGGACTCAACTGATATAGTGCAGTTAGGCAGTATAGCCTATAACAGCTGTTCAGCATCCATAGTAATCCACAGTCAGTGCCATAATCATCCAGTCAGTGTCATATTCATCCATAGTCAGTATAATATATATGATATCGCGCAGACCCTCGTCCTCCACCACATTAATTGGCCTGCAAGCCGTAGCCACACCCATTTAGCCCCCGCTGTTGAAAGTTGGCGTGTGGTGGACGCGGCCAGTGGTCTCCGTGCCACACCATCCAACGTGGTTTGCTTTACCTCAGAAGGGGGCGGAGGGCTCTCCGCGTCAGCTGTATGCTTCGCAGACAAGTGAAACGTAAGACTGCTCGTACTCCGGTGGAAACTAAATACAGCTTTACAGTAAATGCATATCACTTTTGTCCTGTCAAGACTGCCATCTGGCAGGGTTTTGAAGTGGAACTTTCCATTTACAATTGACGCCTTATCCATGTTAGTCCTTCCTAGTGCTCATCTACGCTCAGTGTCTTTTTCTTTTTTTTGTTGTGTTTACAAGCCGGCTGCAAGCGTGTGACTGTGTGCTGTGAGTCAATTCATTTCCCGTTTCCACAATCTACGGAGCGGCCAAAGGTTCAAAAAGCACCGTCTGCGTTAATCGCGCGATAAAAAAATTGTCGGCGATAAAGCGGCGTTGAGTTAACACGTTAACTTTGACACCCTTACTTTTTATATGAAGAAACAGATCAAATTTTTCCAACCAATTGTTCACCACTTCTCTGAACTTGTGGATGAATGCTGTGCATCCCACATGGAACGCCAACCTTCCTCTGATATTTCCATGCTTAGTTCTTTCTGCCATTTGGCTTTGATGTATCCTGCGTTTGTTGCTGTTCTGTTTCTGAAGGCCCTGATAGATTTTAGAAATGATTTTTCTCTTCATCTTTTTACAGGCTTCGATCAGAATATCTATCACTATATTGCCCTCTCCAGATGATGTTGGTTTGATTCTTTTATCATAGTAATCTCTTAATTGCATGTATCGAAATAAATCTTTGTTTCCTCGTCCAAATTCCTTTTTCAACTCTCCAAAACTTTTTAAAAACCCCTTGTGAACGAGTGTGCATACTGCAGTTATACTCCTATCCCACCATCGTCTGTATTCAATGTCTGTGGTTCCTGGTTCAAATCTGGGATCAAGAGAAGGCCACATTAGTAGTTTGATGTAGGGCTGCACAATTAATCGAATTTTAATCACGATCACGATATTGGCGGTCACGATTAAATTCAGGTGATCGTCGGCGATATTAACATTTAAAAAGCCGGCTACCGTACATGTCAAATCAAGCACATTCAGTCATCCAACCACCAGGGGGCGAATGCAAGGTTAAGACTTCATTAAGCTGCCGAAATAGCAAGCGAGCAAATCCTGCAGCAGCGGCAGGAAGTGCCGCAGCATAAGCGGCAGCCTCAAATGATTCAAGAGGCCAGGCAAGGACGACCCTCCCTCTTCCTTTTGCAGCTGGAGTGTCTTATATCTGATCCTCGGTCTCTTTCCGGCCCAAATAAATCTAGATATGAGTTTGTCCCAGTGTCTGAATTGTGATTCTGGAATCAAATGTGGGATGGATTGGAAAAGGTACAGCAGTCTCGGTAGTACATTCATTTTTATCACTTCAATTCGTGTCTCAAAATCCATATTAAAGGCTGACCATCTTCCCAAATCTGTCTGTAATATTATTGATAATAGCATTTTAATTGATTTCAAACCTTTTCAAAAGATCTTTTGCCAATAGCACACCCAAATATTTGATAACCTTGGAATTCCATTTGATTTTATATTTTCCTCTAATTTCTCGGCCTGGATGATAATTCAGCGTGAGAATTTGAGTGTTTGCTATGTTTAACTTGTTGCCTGTGTATTTACCATAGGTTTCTATTATCAACATCAAATGAGGTAAGGTTCTGTCCAGGTCTTGGAGAACCAAAATAATATCATCAGCAAAAAGCCCTGTTAGATGTCCCTGCTCTCCTATATGTATTCCTTTTAGATTGTTACTTTGTCTGATCATTTGTGCCAGCGGCTCAATGAACATAGCAAACAATGTAGCGCATAGGCAACATCCTTGACGAGTACCATTAATCTTTATCCTTGCCATAGGTTCTTGGTAGAGACCTTGAATACACTGTATTAACTTTTCTTGGAACCCCACTTTCCCAAGAACTTGATACAGAAATCTCCAATTCACACAGCCAAGGCTCACCAGTAACAGCTCGCAGGCCCTGCTTTTGGATCTGATCTATTATGTATAGGACCCGTCTAATGTCTTCTTGAGTCTGCCTACCTGTTAAAAAAGCTGACTGATTGGAAGTCCATCTCGTCACCTTAAATTTCAAAGCGTAACGAACCTGTGTAGCCCGAGGAATTTTATTATAGTTTATTTCCTAGGGTGCAACTCCCCAGGTGGCGTTGTCAGGCAACCCCCCCTCCTCCCATTTTCCTTTATACCCACCATCAGAATTGTCTCCACCTCCACCAGACCCTCCCCCTTGCCGTAGGTTCTTGGTAGAGACCTTGAATACACTGTATTAACTTTTCTTGGAACCCTAGTTTCCCAAGAACTTGATACAGAAATCTCCAATTCACACAGTCAAGGCTCACCAGTAACAACTTTTGGAGCTGATCTATTATGTATAGGACAGTCCTAGGGCTGGACGATATAGAAAAAAAGCATATCGATATAAAAAAAAGTCATATTGATCAATATCGATAATTGTCAAAAAAATTTAAAACATATTTTAATTAACTGGATGTTTTATACTATTACTTCATGACAGACTTTTAATAAAGAACACACGAGCACTGAATTCAAATTCAAATTTTTATTCAACCACCTTTTTTAAACACAACTGAATTGTTTTTTTTATTATTATTATTATTATTATTATTATTATTATTATTATTATTTATTTATTTATTTATTTAAAAAAAAAATAGGCTGAGATAGGGCTCGAACGTGCGACTCAACCAGAGGTCTGAAGTTGTGGCGGTTAACAGCTCGTTTTGCACTGATTCCCTGCACTCGTTGTACAGACGAGGAAGAGCTTTGTTTGAAAAATACTTTTAGAAGTGAAACTTTTTCTATCAAACTTTTTATCGACCCCTTTTTTAGCTTTTAAATCATGTTGATTTAGCTCTTGCTGAGAGAGATGTGTTTCCTGTAGATCAGGCATGGCCAAACTATGGCGTTTCTCTGTCTGGCCCGCGTGAAGGCAGTCAAAAATCTAACCTAACTTAGAAATGACACTTGAACCTGCAATGAGTATTTTAGTCGTTCTAAATGAGTCCAACGTTAGAAAAAAAGGAGCGACCCGGACTTCCCACAGTCTCTTTTCTATTAACATGGGAATTCAATTTTAATAATTTGTCAACTAAAAACACCGGTCATACTAGAACATCCCTACCAGCTTTCTTCCCTTTATTCTCTGAATTTAATCAAAGAATCTTTGAAACTCTTGTAGCTTTTCTCTGGCTCGTGTCGCTGCTGATGCGTAGCCCCTCCAGGATCCCTCCTTGCACTGCCACTCCGTCGTAGTGCGGGGCACCGAGTGCCGCAGGCCCCTCCGCACCCGTCGCCACCGCCGTCTTCTCCGCCAGGCCGCGTCTCGCCAATTCCTCCTTTACCTCCTCTGCGCTGTTGTAGGTTCGAGTTCCCGTATCCCAGTGGGTCCTCATCTTGGTGAATGGCGTCTGGAACCAGATGCCCTTCTCCTTCAGGATTCTTTTAGCAGTGTTGTACTCCTTTCTCTTTTGGACCATCTCTGTTGCGTAATCGTGATGGAATGACGGTACTTTCTTCCCCAGTTCTATTTTCTTTGTCCATAGCTCTCTCAGGACCCTCTCTTTGGTAGTAAATTCCAGAAAGTTAACAATGATGGGTCTCGGTTGGGCACCGTCCGCTGGCTTCTGTGCAAATGAGCGGTGTGCTCTCTGAATTTGGAAATTAAAATCTGCTGGCAGGTGCAGTTCGCTTTTCAGCAGGTCTTCCACAAACTTGGCCACAGATTCTCCCTCCTCTCCTTCAGTGACTCCATAGATACGTAGGTTGTTTCTCCTCGGCCTGGACTCCAGGTCAGTTAACTTGTCCTGAAGAGCTTTTTGTTCTCTCAGTGATATGACCAGAGCGTCATTAGCTTCCTGTGCCCAACGTTCTAGCTTTTCAATCCACGACTCAGCCTCGTTGATCTTGCCGGTCTGGAGCTCCTGTTCGGTGATGACTTTCGCAAGTTGTTGATTTATTTCGTCTTTGAAGTCGTCCAAGTCTTTTTCCACGTCGTTCCTCAGTGTTTCTCCAAACGTGCGAAGGACTTCTTTTGATTCCATTTTTAAATCTCGTATCTCCTTGCTAATAATTTCTATGTCCGAGCCCTTTTTCGCGTCGTTAGTCACGAGGAGTTCGTTTCGCCATCTCTCTCTGTTTCAGAGCAAGCTGGTAGTTCCGCCATATTGTCTGTTACCGTGTTTCTGTTTTGGTTGAATGGAGTTTTCCTTCCCATTCCAACGTTCCCCTGATCACTTTGTAGTTAATATGATATCTGACAATAGTTATTCATTTGCATTGGAGAAGGACAGGCCACATGTCTCTTGGCCAGTTGAGTGGCGAAGCTATTCGCTCCAAGGCACTGAAGTATGAATCAACTTCTGCCTCACGAAATGCTGGCACCAGAAAAATGTTTTTACTGGGGCTGGGCAACGATTAAAAATTTTAATCACAATTAATCGTATGATTTACCTGATCAATCATGATTAATCACGTTGTATACGCAAAAGCCAATAATGAATTTAAAAGAAGTCTTTCATACACTTTAATTTAAATGTTCTGCCATATAAACGAAAGCACCATTACATTTATCGTGCAAACACTTAACATCAGCACTTTACACAGAAACATTTTTAATGTAAATCTAAAGTAAAAAAAAAATGCAAATACAAAATTAAAGCTTATTGCCAATGCCAGGGCATTACTGTTATCCTGTTCCTTATGAAAAATAAAAAAAATCTACCTCCAAAATCCTGAGCCACAATAATAACAGGCAATTTCTGAGGTAACAGCAGAAACATTTTTCTTTTATCAGGGAGCAGCATAACCAGTCTGCGTTCCCTTGCAAATGTCCCAGTTAGAAAGGGTGAGGCACAAAAACGTTCACTTTTGGGTTTTTCTTCACATGGGACTAGAATGTAAAGTCCACATTTATACTGGAGTTCCTTTGGAGAATCTCACTCAACTCAGTGCAGTTTGTCAGTTCCTGGAACTTGACGGCCAGTTATTTTAAATGTACTGCCATATGAATTAAAGTGCCATAACATTTACTGTGCAAACACACTTTTAACATCAGCATTTTTGAACAATTAGCAGCTAAGAAAAAAAAAAGTAGTGTAAATTTAAACTCAACTTAAACAATGTTATCAAAGCAATACAAAATTAAAGCTGTAAGCAGCGTTTGCGGGACTGAGCCCACCTGGCCACTGCCTGCCGTGATGTCCGCCACCTGGCCACGAGCCCCCGACACCCGCCAACGCTTCCCAACGCCTGGCGATTCCGCCCGAAACCCGCCGATGCCCCATTACTGACGCCGACGCCTGCTGATGACACATCAAGCACTGACTTGACATTACTGACTTGACATTTAGAAACATTTGATTTCTAAATGTGATTGATTACTGTATCATTTTGGAGATAATAAGCCTTAAAGTTGGCTTTTTGTTTTGTTTGGCGACAGCTCCAATATTCCATTTTTACTGTACAATAACATCAAATTGCTCCATAAGCTCTGTCAATGGTTGGTACAGTTGACCTCAGGACAACCTTGAATATATCTTCAATCATTATAAGGCATATTTAATGTACCAGTTTGGAGATATTAAGCCTCAAAGTTGTTGTTTTCCTTTTTTTTTTTTAGCTTTTCAAACAGGCAAAAAGGGCCCAGTACTCAATTTTTTACTGTACAGTAACATTGCTTTGCTCCATAATTTCTGTCAGTTGACCTAAGGAACACCCTGACTATATCCTCAGTCATTATCAAGCATATGTACAGTATCATTTTGGAGATATTAAGCCTTAAAGTTGGCTTTTTTTTTTTTCTTCTTCTTCTTTTTTTTTTGCGACAGCTCCAATATTCCATTTTTACTGTACAATAACATCAAATTGCTCCATAAGCTCTGGCAATGGTTGGTACAGTTGACCTCAGGACAACCTTGAATATATCTTCTCTTAATATTCTTGAATATTCTCACTTAATGTACCAGCTCCTTCCTGTAGACATGATATGTACAGTTAGTTATTCTTTGTTTGACGCAAGTGTTATATTAATTTCCTACTATCTGTACCGGTACTTCTTGTTAATTTGAAATAAACACTAACAGCATAATGTCAAAACAAAAACCGAACAAGTCAAACAGGAGTAGATCATAAAACAAGGATGCTTTGTACTAAAATATGGATAAAATATAAACAGGGAGTTGTCTAATGTCGTCAAGGAAGCCAACATTACGTTACCTGTTGATCAGCATGTTGACTCAGAAAATCCTCAGGCTCCTGCTGCGACATTTCATGTGGGGCGACGGTTGTGACTTCACTGCTGGTCCCGTGAGAAACTCAAATCGGTCCCTCACGTTTGTGTTGCGTGGCATGGGTTAGGACATTGAGAGACATTATAGTGTGGTTGTGTGCACCAAATCGGACTCGGCTTCTAGCTCGATAGCCGTGCATAATTTATACAAACGCAATGCTCTGTTTACGTGAACTCACGGAGTCCGACTCCTTGCACATGCTCATCTCGATTCGATGGATTTATGAGCTTGATGACAAGTGTCACAAGTGTGTATTTTGTATTGGATTGATGTACTGCAATTCTAGTCATGTGAACAAGCAATTAGCATTCCTAGTTATATGTGGCATGACGAAATACTGTACTACCAAGTTTGTATTGCAGTATCTTCAGTTTATGGGGTAGAGGGTGCTCAAATTGGATTGATTGAAGATGTAGTTTAGGTACAATTTGCTTGTTTTTATCAAAATTTAAGTTGATTGCAGTTCAAGGTGGCACAATCCTAACAGATGTTGTCATTTTGTCACAAAGAACACTGGTATTTGATGATTATTACCATAAGTACCACCATGTTGCAGGCATTGTGGTTACAAGTTTCACTCCAATTTTGATTGTTGTCTGTATGACTAGCAATCCGTTGAGCTGTCTATGGTTATCATTCAGATAAGGTGTCACAACTTTTAATTGCATGGGAACTTTGGGATCCATGGCAGATGGGCATTGTAAAAAAACGGATCTTGAGTCGGAAGGCTAGCTTGTCCTAATTGTGACCTGAATATGATGATTTTTTTTCCCTGCCAGATTGAGGAGAAATTAAATGGACATCCAAACCGGGGCCAATAATGGATGAGCTGGATGATGTCACAGTATCAATTTTAAATGGTATGTCATGTGTAGGTATGAAAAAATTTCCATTACTGTGATTTGTCCGCTAAGTAATTAAAATAACTGTATGCCGACACTGATTTCAAAAAGAAGTATTTTACAAATTTGAGACAAAATGTCTAAACTGAATTGCATTTACAATTAATTCTGATAACAGAAATTGGCACAAAACAAACTTGGTTTGACTTGTCAAGTTGAATTAAATTCATTAGTCCATAAAATGTATGAGTTGTTAAGTTTAAAAGGTTTGTTAATGATTGGACTGTCTTTATAGCTGCCAACATCGATGAAGTCTTGCTCCACACCCTCCGTCGTGATGATTTGAGAGACCTTTTTCCTGGACCAGAACACTTTCTCAGGAGGAAAAGGATTTGGGCCCTTATTAGTGTAGATGTGATTGGTTACCTACTTTGCTCTGAAAACATCTAGCATAACACTTTTTTTTTTCTTTTTTCCTAATTGTGTCTATTGTTTCTCTCTTGTTCATAATGTTTTGGATCTGGTTTCCTCTCGGCTGAGAATTCCACCATACCAGACAAGGCTGCCCCGAATGAAGCCAGGAACTGTGTCTTCACCAGGAGGAACATCTTCAATCTGTCCTCAGACATCCACTCCTTTGGTGAAAAGCAGCCCAAAGAGGACCCTACAGCTTCCTGCTCCTCCACAATATGTTGTCTATACTAGACATGGGCAAACCCCGGCCCGCTGCGTGTCTCTGTCTCTCTGGCCAGTCATAACCCCCCAACACCGCACCCCTCAAAATTCTCTCTCTCTCGCTCTCTCTCTCTCTCTCTCTCTCTCTCTTCACATATATATATATATATATGTATATATGTATATATATATATATATATATATATATATGTATATATGTATATATATATATATATATGTATATGTATATATGTATATAGATAGTGTATTCAACACACACTATCTATCTATCTATATATCTATCTATCTATCACCCGCGAAATAGCGTTTTGACCGTGATCTATCCATATATCACGTTCGACCGCGATGTAGAGGTATGTCCCAATGGAGTTGCCGTATCGGGCAGTCACTACGCCCAGAACGATTCTGCACCCGGACTAATTCTGTACCTACCTACAACCCCCCCTTCCGTGGCCCGCCGACTCGATGCAGGTCTGTCATGTGGCCCGTTGCTAAAAAAGTTTGCCCACCCTCTATACAGACAGTGAGTTGGAGCAAGCTCGTAAGCACTACTTCCAGATGGCCCGCACTGCCAGTGAGGGGAAATGTGTCATGTTCAAAGAGCTGAGATGCAGGCTGGTGAGAAACACTGTCACCAGCATGATTTCTATCTTGAGAGCCAGTCAGCAAGGAGAGGTGGTCTTGTACCCTTCTAAGCATGAAGTCACTGCAATGTCTCAAAGACTAGTGGAGTATTATCCCATGCTGAAGGATTAAGACAAAACAATGAAACATGTAAGTGATTATATTATTTTGCGCACTTAGATTTTGAAGCGTGTGGTTATTTTTGGCTGATACTTTTTTTTATCTGTGTATGTTCGCTTTCCATCTTTATTTGTTCTTTCAATGAGTGAAATTTTATTTACCAAGCGAGCACTTACAAGAATCTTCACAAGAGATTCACCAGAGAGGGGCCACAAGAAGAAAAGGCATCGCATTGACTTCTCAGCAAGTGACCAAGAAGAAGATCATGATGCAGACTCAATTGGTGGATCAACAATTATTTTGTGTAACACACCAGGGCGCAGTTCTGATAATGGCCACACTTCACGTAAGTAGAAACATGTCCATTTTAATAATAATGATAATGTATGAAAGCTAGGCAATGTTATGATAGTTTTGGATATCATGATATATCACAGGCATTTTTACATTTGAATTGTCATTTGATATATTTTGATGCTCCAAACAATTTCATCCATTTGACTGATTTACTGATTTGTCTCCTCCATTTCATCAGCCAAAGATGGTCTGACAGCACAGGCCAGACATTATCAGACCCTGCAGGAGCTGTACAAGAAACCAAAACCCAACCAAGATGCTGTCTCCCAAATTCTTGACCTGCAGTTTCAAGCACGAAGATCCTTCACTGATAGTGATGTTCTGAAAGAACAGGACAAGGCCAACAAAGATCCTGGATGCATATCCATGTGTCAAGGATCTTTATCGTGTAAGTGATTAACTTGTTTTGGTTTATGATGAAAAGCAAGCATTTTTGCAGATTTTAACATTGACTTGCATTATAGGCGATGAATGAGCTGCGGCGCATTCTGGATAAGGGCAACAGAAAATTCATTGATGAACTAAAAAAAGAGATGGGAAGACTTCTGCACCAATGTGTAATTTTATGGTGTTTGGAAAAAAAATGAAGTGATGAAGCCACGCATAACGCTGGATGTAGGTGAGTCATTTTGCTGTGTCTGTAATTGACTGTGTAGCTGTTTCCTGGGACATAGGATGGTTTATGTTGCGCTGAATGAATAGATGCAGAATGGTAATACTCTTCATGCTGAAAAAATAAGATTTTTTTTGTGATCAACACAAACCTAATAAGACTCATTTTTAGGAAGACTAACTTTGAACTCAAAGTTGATTTGTTCTATTCCAGTGGAATATTCCATCGCGCTGCTCAGGGCACTCCCCACACTCTCTCCTTCACCAAGTCCACCACCGAAGAAGCTGGGACATGCCAGTGAGGCACTGCTTCATGTCATTCAGGTGAAAGTTTGTTTGCATTTTCTCACATTCAACACTTCATAGTTCCATGCATGGATGTGGCGTTTCCTTCTTCTTTTTCTTTAGCCAACTGAAGATCCCACAATGTACTCGCAGAAGAGGTCTTTCTGCACCCCTGTGTTGCTGTTTGATGGAACCCGCTGTCTCATCTGTCTTGGAGCCACGGAAGACTTGAGTGACGGTCTGCTTCATCTGATGGGTTACTACTATGCCCTGCACCTCACATATCCAAAAGTGTGTGGCAACCCTTCTCTCTGTCATTCAGACAGAAGTGCTACAGGACACTATCCATGAGTGAGACACCACAGCCTCATACAAAAAAGACCATGGCAGAATGGAAAGATTTTATTGGGAAGTAGAGCTGTGTACTAGGCATAGGTAGTGATACACTCCCCTGGTAGTTGTAACTTGAGGGTGGGTGGGAGTCTGTTGGAACAAACATGTTATCAGTGGTGATAGGAACACAAGACTATATGCTGTCCCCATACTGTTTTTTTTTTTTTTGTGTGTAACTGAGTGTCAGGGAATCTGAATCAATATTCAATAATGATGACGGTGAATATTGTAACAATTGTTACTTGCGTTCTAGAAATGATTGCTTGAGGTTGTTTTAAGATGCAATGCCTTAGTGACATTTTTATTACAAGGCAGTGAAGGCACTGTCAGCAATTTAAGTGAATAAATAGTTGTTGACCATATTAATTCTGTTTGCTGGGCTAATATTGTGAACACTTAAATTAAGAAGAATTGCACTGTTAGTAGGTCTGGTTTTAAGATCTTTTCATTCAAATTAAGAAAGAAGCAAACGTGAAAAAAGAATTGAGAAGCTAGTATCAAGTTTATTTGACTTAGTACAGTCCTTGGAATGAGTGCTTTACTGTTTATTTCAAGAGTTTTTCCATTCTTCAAATGCCTAGATATATCGTCTTATTTTAAGAAATCTTACCAAGTCTAAATATCTTACTGCATTGGCAGATAATTTGACTTGTTTCTAGCCTGTTCTTTCTCAAATTAAGTGTTTATTTCTTAGATATATTTTGCAGTGTGTGGACACCGAGGGGAGCTCTAGAATTGGCTCATTCAACCGACCAAGGATCCAATCAGCAGCGGCGTCACAGGCCCTCCTCCTTCTTTGTTCTCTCTCTCACTTTGACTTCGGCACTGGACAGCCAGGTTTGTGGAGGGAAGGTTGGAACAAGGTAAGGACGGGGTACCCCATACATTCATGTACGTAGAGTCACTAAGTCTTAAACTCACCAGGTTTGTATCGCTTGTGGAGACTTCACAATAAAAATACATTGACACTGTCAAGATGGACTCAAGCACTATTATTGAACTATACTGTATTTTTTGAGTGATGTGAAGCTTTTGACAAGCGCTGCACAAAGGAGGCCCATTTGTTTTTGTTTTTTTGAAGGGGGCCCAAAATTCCTGGCGGCGCCCCTGAGCGGGCATCTCCAGCACTAAGGCAGTGGAGCTGCCGGCCACGAGAGAAGAATTAACCAGTCCATTGAAACCATTTGTTTGGTCTAGTGAGTGGAAACAGTCCTTTGAGGATCTTAAGTGCCTTCTCAGCTGTAACCCTGTCGTGTCTGCTCCAAATTTTTCCTCATTGGCTAGAAGCCCCAAATCTAGCGTGGGCGCTTCTTGGGGGCTCCTGATGAAAAAGCAAGTGGCCCCATGTCTCTAGGACAAAGTTGAAAATTCACCCCATAGACTTGCATTGAATTAGGGTTAACAATAAGGCTGAAACTAGGGTTAGGGTTAGGGTTAGGGTTAGCTGAAATTAGGGTTAGGGTTTCGGCGTTCCTCAAGTACTAGAAGCCCCAAATTTGGCGTGGGCGCTTCTTGTGGGCTCCTGATGAAAAAGCAAGTGGCCCCAAGTCTCTAGGACATAGTTGAAAATTCACCCCATAGACTTGCATTGAATTAGGGTTAACAATAAGGCTGAAACTAGGGTTAGGGTTAGGGTTAGCTGAAATTAGGGTTGGGGTTTCGGGGTTCCTCAAGTACTAGAAGCCCCAAATTTGGCGTGGGTGCTTCTTGGGGGCTCCTGATGAAAAAGCAAGTGGCCCCATATCTGTAGGACAAAGTTGAAATTTCACCCCATAGACTTGTATGGCATTAGGGTTAGGGTCCAAGAGTACACATACACATTTTCTTTTGCTTTATTGATTTAAGCTCATCGTCTCCAGCTGCAAAGGTACAGAAAGCTTTCTGTGTTTTGATGTCGTGTGTGAGAAAACATCACTTTTTTCTGTAAACTTGTGTTATCATTGTCCTTCATTGAAAATGACACAATCTTTCATTTCATTGTTCAGATGCCGAACACCAAGGCATTCCGTCGCTCTCTGGCCATGAAACGACGCCTGGAGCAAAAACGGGATTGGACACCTTTTCCACCTCGGAAGGACTTTGAACGTCGTGAGTACTTCCACGTTCATGATTTCATGTTCTGCCTGTGTTGTTATGTTGTATTCCAAATAAATCTTACAAAAACATTTTTCTTTTTTGTCAATTTACACAGGGCGCGGTACTGGTCAGCGACCTGGGTGCGAAGATGGCCCGTTTTGCTCCTGACTGACAAAACAGTGCAAGTTCGTTCTTAAGGCCCAGCAACCAGACAAGAAGGTATGGGTCGTGATTTTGTCAAGCCACGAGTTTCTTTATGTTTTTGTACTGGTGGTGGGAGACTCACATCTCTGTCCACTTGTGGATGGTTTTGTGTTCTCGCCCCGGGCAACAACCTTGAACACGGGCTTGTAACAGACTCCGCCCAGGATTTTGCTGCACTACTGGCAACTGTGTTGGACCGCTGGCCCAAGGTTTGTTTATCTGCTGTGACACGATTTTTTTCTCTTCAGTGACACTGTGCTAACAGATATTTCTTAGAATTGTGTGATTACATAATTGATTATGTGACACTTCTTCCAGGTTTAACATTTGTGTATATGGCCGATCACCTCCCCCTTCGTCAGCTGTACATGGTGGTGTTATGATGGTGTAAGTTTCTTCCTTCTTCAGCCTTACTTGCTCTTCATTTGATATGACAAATATGTGTTAACATGTTGTTTTCTGTTTAGGTGCACCTCAGGACTGATTTTGGTGGAGCGTCTGCATGCTGCATGCTCCATCAGCTCGCACCCCCTTCACCTAGATCAGGGGTGTTGTGCCACAACCAATCATCGCCCAGGGTGTCTCCCAGAGTGGTTGTGACAGGTCCTGTCTACATGCCAGTGTATGGACCCGCTCCTGAATGGACTCTTGTTGGACAGGAGGTTGACGTAACCTGTTCATCCCTCTTTTTTTTTCCCCCCAATCGTGTATTTGTCAAACTGTGCAACTTTTTATTTTAAAAATGAACACTTATCCTAAGTTGACTCTGATTTCCTCTCCTCTTTTTTTTATAGACAGTACCAACAGCTGTAGAGACTGTATTTCACACAGACATCCCGTCCAATCCCGTGTGGTTCAGTGAGGCTGTGCTGTTGGACCACATGGAGACCGTCGTGGAGTCATCTGGCAGGGTTTCCCCAGCTGCCACGGTAACATTCACACAATTATTCATACACTTATCAATTAGGGGTGGGTGAAAAAAAAAATCAATATTGCAATATATTGTTGTGCTTTCTGTCGCAATAAATAATCGATACACTGACGGCAAATATCAATATTTTTTTCCAAACACCACCTGTCCACCTGTCCCGGGAAAGATAAAATCTCTCCCGGGACACAATTTGTCCCGTTTCTTAGGGAAAATGACAAAACCTCATTTAATTTCCGTCTGTGGTCTAGATAGGGTTGCCAACCCTCCCATAAAATACGCGATTGTCCCATATTTGCAAATTAAAAAGCCTGTCCCGTAATGAACTGATGGGGGACGCACTTCACTTTGTCCCGTATATTTCGGGGACGCGGTTATTTATTTATATATTTTGTCTGCATCATTTTTTGTTGATTTTCCCGAATCGGGGCAGTGAAAGGATTTTTTTCCCTCTTTCATCTTCCCGTCGGTTTGTATATCCCAAGTCCCCAAGTTGAGATTAGACAAGTTGCTACTGACTTTACATTACCAGAAAGCACTGTCCTTGTTTACATGAAAGTTATTAATGTTCATGCACTTTAATATGTTTGCTTGTGCAGTGCACGTTTGTTTGTACATTATACAAAGTTTTGGAATAAATGCAAGATCACAGGCATTTTCCTTTTTATGGGTATTTTTTTCTTTTTCAGTCACATATCGTCTGCAAAATTTTTAAGATATCGAAGATATCGTGTGTCGTGATGTTGTCATTATCGTGGGCCAAATATCGTCACAGTATCGAATCGTGGGTTAGCCGTATCGCCCCAGCCCTATTATCAACACAAGATCACATATGTACAGTACATGTACAGTTTAATTAGTGTGTCACTTTGTTTATGAATTCATTTCTTTATGTTCTTCCAGATGTCCAGCCTGAGACGTGGATCAGCACGCGTTGCCTCAAAAACCAAAACAAACAAGTGACATGTTGGTATTTGGGATATGTGTATTTCATTGTGTGCATCTTTGTGATAGGACAATAAATGCAGTTCTTTAAACGTTACTTTGTGTCCTTGTATTTGCAGGTGTGTGCAACACGTTCAACTGTCCACATGACTGAGTCTGCCTCCAGCAATGTCACAGCAGTGCAGCAGGTTTGCACTTATTCATTTCCGCTTCATCACCTGTGTGTGTTTTCTAGGCTTTACACCGATCTTATCGGCTGTATCGGATCGGCCGATATTTGGCATTTTTTGAAACGTTCATGATCGGGCGTCATGTCATGAATCACCGATCAATGACGTCATGGTCGTGTTGAAACTTTTTTAATCTGTCTCATTTCCTCCAAAGTAGTTTCACAGCATCGACATGTTTATTTGTTTGTATCCGAGTGTTATGTAAATGTATAGATTTGGGTTTACATTGTTGTCAGTTCCTTTTGTCTGCTGTGTGTCCGTTTGGGCACTAGATGGCGCAGTAGATCCTGTGTTCCCTTTTTTTTGCTTGTTCCAGGTGCGGAAAGGTGATTGGCTGGTGCCAATATTTAAGGAGGAGGACTTCAACACCTCGGTCTCTTTGTCCTTCTCCCAGCTCCCAACCAGAGGCCATGTGCCGCAGCAGCAGCATTCTGTGTTCAGCCATCAATTCTGTTTTGTAATCTATTTCAGTTCCCTTTGTGTCCACGTAGCCCGTAGGGGAGGGAAGCCATTTGTGTTGTGACCCTTTTCTCCTGTGTTTTAGTTAAGGAGGTTAGTTTGACTGTCATTTATTTGATTGTTTTCTTCATAGGTAAGATCCATAAGAGAGCCATTTTGTTTGTTGTTTTGGCCATGCCCTCCCTGACGCCAGTGCAATGATGGTGACGTTTAATAAAAACCATCCTGTGGACGAAGCACCTTTGTCTAATTTGAGAGCTGGGAGAAGGGGGGGAGCCTTTATGTTGTGTCCTGGTTCCCCCTAGGCCGGGGCATAACACCGAGAGCTAATGATTCATGATTCAAAAACCTTCATTTTCGTCTTCGTGCCTCTTCCTGTTTTGAGTACTGTCGCTATGTGACGGACAATAAAGTTTCTTTGAATCTGCAATATATGCAACGCTACAGTACCTCGCGGGGGAACTTTGGTAAAAAATTTCAACACCACAAATTTAATCAGGCACTTGGAAAAGATACACACGGAGGAGCATGTCGAGTTTAAGAAACGCAGCGCGGAGAAAGAAAAAGAAAAGCAAACTCTGAAACGGATGCTAAAGCAAACAACTTTCGACGGTGCTCGTGAGAAGGCAAGGGGTGTACAGAAACAAGTATTTATTGCCCCTAACGTGATCGGATCGGTGATCGGTGATCGGTTTATTTAAACTCACTGATCGGTGATCGGCACAAAAATCGTGATCGTGTAAAGCCTCGTGTTTTCCATTCTATGTTTATTGGCATAAAATCACATCTTTCTTATTTTAATCAGGTGGAGGCGACGCCACAGATGACCAGAGCTGTGCCCGTGGTTCCTGTGGCTCCCGTGGTTGCCAGCACCAAGCCAGAGGAGGCCAGCACCGTCCAGGAGGCAACACAGAAGATCAACTAAGCTAAGGAGGCTTTTCTTTCTTCTTCTGTTGCCTCTGACTGCTCTGCTCGTTCTACGCCTCGCACATGTGATTTGTGATCCATCATCAGTTAGTACTAGTGAAGATGCAGTGGCAGATCATGGCACTGGTATTAGATTAGCCAAGGTTCTGCATGGTTCTTTTCATCAAGGCGAAACCGGTCACGGTTTAAAATTCCAGCACCAGCTGGCAACAGTGAGTCACTTCAGAAGAGCAAAACTCCTCACTTTGACATGGATAATTCTGACGTAGAGTTTGTCAGTGCTGTGACCAATGAAGAGTGTAACTTCTCTCCCCTTGATGTTGATGTTTGTTTAGACCTTAGCAAAAACTTGAAGATTCATTTGGACCGTGCGAGTTTTCCAATTTCTGATTGCAATGGCCCATTAGGTTCGCCGTGTACAAATGAGAATGTAGAGGCTGATGGAAACTGCTTCTTCAGAGCCATCAGTCAAGCTGTGACTGGTTTATAGACACAGAAGTGGAAATTCAGGTTGCAGCAGATTGTTTACGATTAGATGTGTACACTTTTATCGATGGTCATGGGTTGAAGTACAGCTCTTGCAAGAAACAATTCTCACATTGTATATATTTATGGATGTATTTGTTTTATATGGAAGCAGTTACCATTATCCAAATTAAAATAAGAATATAATAACAGAAATGCTTTTTCATTTTAAGAACGAAGCTGCATTATTTGACTCATAATTAAAATCATTAATAAATATTCCTATATGCATTTTCATTTTCTTATTCGTGTCGCACCTTTTATGACACAATCAAAAAGAAAACTGAGAGCATTGCTTTTTAATTTTCGTGGTCCTGCCCTGCACAAGAGTTACCACAACTCGAAAACGAAATCGCAATCTCAAAGTAAGCGCGCGGCGCAGGAAAGTGACGTCAGCAGCTCTCCACCTGTGGGTATGGCGGTATGATGCCAAGTGTCATTTGCCTCCTGTTATGTGTAAATTCTAATGTTTGTGAATTTAATAAATGTATATATATACTGTATATTTAAAAAAAAAAAAAAAGGTATAGCAGTATGACACCACTTTGCCATCGTTCCTTTTCACGTCATTGAAGTTGCCGGTAAACGAGATTTAAATCGCCGAAAAACGTGGACCACTGACGGATGTCGTTGGTCGGACAGATTTGAGCATGGCGCACATTGACACAATTGTTCAAACCCTGCTGGATTTAGCTTCCCAGGTGGAATTGAATAGTGTATCTGAATCTGATGCTCGGGACCGAGTTGAGCAGGTATTCTGCCGTCCCAGATACGGACGCAAACAAGGTTGCCCTAGCCAACCTGTTGTCAGTTATGGAACACCTTGATGCACCAGCACAACATCAAAGCTAAAGCTATTTGTTACATGGGTGGAGTAACAGCTGTTCGGCGTCGGCCACCAGTCCATCCGTCGCTGGATGCGATGCAACAGATCAATCCGTCGACTGGTGGCAGATGCTGGTGCGAGATCTGTCAGTGGTCCACGTTTTTCGGCGATTTAAATCTTGTTTACCGGCAACTTCAATGACGTGAAAAGTAACGATGGCAAAGTGGTGTCATACCGCTATACCGTTTTTTTGTTTTGTTTTGTTTTTTTTAAATATACAGTATATATATACATTTATTAAATTCACAAACATTAGAATTTACACATAACAGGAGGCAAATGACACTTGGTGTCATACCGCCATACCCACAGCGGAGGTGCTGACGTCACTTTCCTGCGCCGCACGCTTACTTTGAGATTGCGATTTCGTTTTCGAGTTGTGGTAACTCTTGTGCAGGGCAGGACCACGAAAATTAAAAAGCAATGCCCTCAGTTTTCTTTTTGATTGTGTCATAAAAGGTGCGACACGAATAAGAAAATGAAAATGCATATAGCAATATTTATTAATGATTTTAATTATGAGTCAAATAATGCAGCTTCGTTCTTAAAATGAAAAAGCATTCTGCTATTGCTTTTTCATTTTTGAATTTTACATTTCATATTGAATTTTGGTAACTCTTTGCTGGTGCATGTTTTGAAAATTAAATCTCAAATGTGTTTTCCTTTTTCATTTGAATTAAGTACAAGAATGAGCAGTCTTGAAGAAGAAAATGAAAATGCAGATTGAATGACTTATTAACCATTTTAATTATGAGTCAAATAATGCAGCTTCGTTCTTAAAATTTAAAAGCATTTCTGCTATTGCATTTTTATTTGGATTATGGTAACTATCTGCTTCCATAGTTACACCTGTGTTACAGAATAGTAAATGCTTCAGCAGAGTTTTATGAGAGTGTTTTTTTTTTGTTGTTGAAAGTGAAAATGTTGTTTTGAAAATGACTGCTTACAGGTCCATCTGTTTACTCGAACCAAGCATTCAGAACGAGTTGTCCAACACCGGTTTAATTTTTCAGGAATTGTTGACTTTAAAGAATCACGTTAATGTTCATTAATTCATGGAAGTGAAGAATAATTAAAGTAAATCTTAAAGTAACCTTGTGCTTCTGTGTTTCTCAATGTTTCAACAACTTTGTTCTGAACATAGTTAAGTTCTTTCACATGGCTACTTTTATTTAACAGCTCTTTGCACACACGACCTTCAGGTCAAAAAGTAAATTCAGTAAATAGCATCACCATAAGGATTGCGTAATAACAGAAACAAAGGAGTGCAGTAAATAACCAATATCCCTGTGTATTTTTAAAAGGAACACTAGAGATTTAACAATACACAAAATAACAGGAGGTTCACAACAATTTAGTGTCCATTCTCTGGATAGGGTCAGGGGGAGGCGCACTGCAGTGGAATAAGTGTCCATCCTGTGGAGAGGGTCGGGTGGTTTAGAGAGATGCAGTGATGGCCTCTCTTAGGTGCAAATACAAGTTCACAGCCTGATACGGATCTGTTGGTGGAGCAAGATGGGCCATAAAGATGATACAGAGTTCATAAATCTCTGGATTACATGGTACAGCCAGCCGAAAGACACATTCATTTTTGCACAGTTGAATGTGTTCATCTTCAACAGGGGAGAGAAAATATGTTGTTCGCTAAAGTTCAGGAACAGCATGCGTCACATTAGGCCGACCGCTGGGGACGTTCAGGTTTCTTGATGGCCTGATGTTGTGTGCATTCCACACCTGTGCAGTGTCATCCAACTCATCCTGTAGAAAATGTATACATTTAGGAAGAGCTGTGCCAGCAGAACATAAATAAAACACTAAATTACAGCATTCACACATGAGCAACCCCACCCTCTCCCTCCCTTCCTTTCTCTGTTCATCCCTCCCCCCCTTTCTCCCCATCTCTTATCCTCTCTGTTTCTACCCTTCTGTTCCATCTCTCTCCCCTCCCATCTCTGTTCCTTTCCCTTTTCTACCCCTTCTCTTTAGCATTCTTTTTCCTTTCCTCCCGTCTCTGTCTGTCTGTCTTCCCAACACCCCCTTTCCCGTTTCTGTCCTCCCTCCCCTCTCTCTCACTCACATACACATGCGCACAAAATGAAAATAAAACATTATTCATGAACTCACCTGTATGGAGGCCCATACAACAAAACTGCAGGAGACTTTTTTCTGGACAAAAGTCTCCTGCAGTTTTGTTGTATGGGCCTCCATACAACAAAACTGCAGGAGACTTTTGTCCAGAAACTCGCCATCAAAATGCCCGTTGTCTCTGAGGTCTGATAACAAGGCTAACCAGAACTCCATGTGCTGGCCACGCAGGAAACCCCACCAATATTCAATTCTTTGATTGGCGGTGCTGGCCCCCTCCAAGTAACTATCAAGGGTGTCGTCTGGTTGAACAGGGACGAGGCCATTTTCGGTTCCAAGGTCGCCTCGAACAACTCTAGGGCACCCCCCAAAACGCTGTACCGCTTCTATGTAGCACCCTCCAATTACTTTTGGGTCACTACTTGTTGTGTAAGCATTGAGCCAGATTATTTTTCTTGAAAAGCCATCGATACATCCATTCACACAAATACCATATGGCTTCAGTTCATCATATGAGTCCAGGTGCCAGATGAAGTTGAGAAGTTTGAGAAGTAATTCCTCCGTCTGAGACGCCCCGCTTGCCTTAATGACACTCCTCTCGGATCCAGTTCCTTCAAAACCAAACGCACAGACTCTTTTCTCACACGCAGTCCATTTTCTCTGCATTTAGCATACATCCACCTGTACCCGTGAAGCTGCCCGGGGTAATGTAGCTGGTTGCTAATGGATTCAAACAGGATCGCCAGGTCGGAATAGGCTTTGCGTGGCACGAGTCCCCTTGGAATGTACAGCTGCATCCCACTCTAGACTCATCAAACCCGACAAAGAAAACAAATCCTGAGTCACTAAATATTAAGAAGATGATTAAAAGGATTGGTATGTTTGATGTATGGAGGGATTTTCATCCATCTACTAAACAATTGACTTTTTACTCTCACCGTCATTCAGTTTACTCGAGGATCGATTATTTCTTTATGTTCAGAACAGACAGACACAGGGTTTTAGATTGTAGAATTGCTGTTAGCGACATATCAGATCACTCAGGTGTATATGTGAAAATAAATGTAGGTGTCCCACACAAAAACACTATTTGGAGACTCAACACCTCCCTATTAAATGACACCCGATTTGAAGATTACATTAGGAAAGAAATGAAGGAATATACAGACCTTAACGGTAGCACAGTGACGTCACAGAGTATTTTATGGGATGCTGGAAAAGCAGTATTGCGTGGGAAGATTATAAGTTGGGCATCACAAAGGAAAAAAGAAAAACTTAAACACCTTAACGACTTGACAAGTAAATTAGACTCACTGGAACGGAAGCATGTAGAGACTAACGACCCCACCTTATTGGAACAAATAACCGTAGTAAAATCAGAACTAAATAAGAAACTGAACGACCAGGAGGAACTTACACTTAAGTATATCAAACAAACCCACTATGAAAATGGACCCCGTGCTAAAAAAACTCTTAGCCTGGATACTTAAAAAACAACAGTCTGGAAGATCCATATATAAAGTAAAGGACCCAGTCACCAACCAGATGTTTTATAAGCCAGAAGCAATACATAAGTCTTTTGAATCATACTACAGGAATTTATACACTCAACCCGAATTAGCAGAAGCAGTAACAGTCAATCAATTTTTTGAAATCCCTAGACCTGCCATCTGTTGTCACAGAACAAAATAAGTGCTTAACTACAGAGATTACAAATGCAGAGGTCGACAAGGCAATTTCTAAACTGAAAACAAGCAAAGCAGCCGGGGGAGATGGACTACCAGCAGAATGGTATAAGACTTTTAGGGACTCTGTGACCCCACTGCTATTTATTAAATTGTTTTACCTATGTCTTAAAAGGTGGCGAGACCCCACCATCTTGGAAACAGGCCATATTATCTGTAATACTGAAACCAGGGAAAGATAGGACAGATTGCAGCTCATACAGACCTATCTCAGTTTTAAACACTGATTATAAACTTTTCACTTCAATTATTGTCAACACACTAGAAAATATTATCCCTAACCTAATTGACACGGACCAGACAGGTTTTGTTAAAAATAGACAAACACAAGACAATGTTAGGCGAGCTATACATCTGTTCCATATAATGAGCAAAGGAAACACAATGTCCTTAGCAATTAGCTTTGACACAGAAAAAGCTTTTGACTCTGTTCTATGGGAATTTTTATACCTGGTCCTGCAATGTTTTGGCTTTAACAATACAGTTATAAAATGTTTAAAATCTAAATATAATTCACCTGTGGCCCGGATCAGAATAAATGGCAGTCTTTCAGGTACAATCCGTTTGGAGAGGGGTTGCTGACAGGGCTGCCCACTGAGCCCCATCTTGTTTGCTCTATTTATAGAGCTACTTGTTCAAAAGATTAGGGAAGACCCAGAAATCACGGGAATACTATTCAAGGGGAAAGAATATAAGACATGTTTATATGCAGATGACATCCTGGTGACTTTATCCGACCCGGATACCAGTCTCCCTAAATGAATGCCCTCCTTCGACCAATGTGGTTCATATTCGGGATACAAATTGAACATAGAGAAAACTCAAACTCTTACTTTTAATTACATACCTCAAGAAAACATGTGTAAGTCCTTTAAATTTAAATGGAAAACCAGAATTTTGAAATACCTAGGTCTTCATATTCCCAAGACCCCCAAAGATTTATAGAGTGTAAACTACGGTAGCATCACGACCAAAATTAAAAATGATCTGGACAGTTGGACCCCCCTAGTACTTGATTTTTACAACCGAATAGATACTTAAAAAATGGTTATTTTACCACAATTGTTATTTCTACTCCAATCGCTACCTGTAGAAATACCCAATAAGATATTCAGTGAATGGAATCGGATCATTTCTAGATTCATATGGCAGAACAAGAAACCAAGGGTACGCTACAAAACATTACACTTAACAGGGAGGGATGTCACTCCCATGCTTGGAGGACTACTATAAAGCAGCACAACTGCAGTATATAGTCTACTGGTGCAGGGTGGGTTATTACTTTAATAAAAATATCAAATTCTAATTAAAAAAAAAGAAGGGTGACACAGACCTCATCGATATTCTAATAAGTGAATATAAAGGTAAAATTCATAATAAAGTGGTCTCCAGAATATACTCCTGCCTACAATCACACTAAAAGACATCAACATTATATGTCAAAAGTGCCTGGGAGAAAGAAGCAAATATAATCTTAACAGAAGACCACTGCTTTAATCTCTTAAACCCTATGTATGGAGAGTGAGGAGAGTTGTTTGGGAAGCATTAGTAAGAGCAAAAAAATGGACAGTGGGACAATGGAAAATGAAATGTTTTACATAGAATTATGTAAAACATTTCGTAGAAGTATGTAGAATTACATAAAACACAAAACATATCACACACACACATAATCCAACAATGAGCGGAATAGAAAACGGATGATTCGGAGGGAGTCAAAAAAGCATTTCATCAATGGCGAGTGAGTTTTATTTTCTCATTAACACACGGCGCCTATTCAAAGTTCAGTAGATCAAGTTAAAATATGACTCGGGGTCGCTTGTTCTTTTCAGCTTTTTTTTTTATCATTCTTATTATTGATATTTCTTTTGTAAAAGCCATCCGTTCTGCTCTTCATTGATTGTTGTGTAAAAATATGTAAGTAACCCTTTTCAATGTATAGCTTTTATATAGCTAATGGTCTTACAGGTAATATTTTGATGAATATTTAGGACCTCCCTTCAGTAGTGCAATGGAACTTTGTTCTATGCTCGCAATTAGTTGTTCATGTCGACCTATGTTTGCAACATTTTAATGCAGTTCCATTTACTGAAGCTTCAGTGTCAATGTACCATTGTAGCTATTCTATGTGAAAAGGATGTTGTGTTTTTTCCTGCTGCAATAGATAATCAGTTGTTTTTCAACTGGAAAGGAAAGCCCTGACCGGTGGTGATGGACCAGAAGCACCTGCGAGACATCCTTCATGAGTGCCACGATAATGCTGGTCACTTCGGCACAAGAGAACCCTGGAAAAGGTTCTGGCATCGTGTCATTGGGGGACTTTGTGCGAGGATGTTAAAAAATGGGTGAGAGCTCTTGACTGAGTTATTAATGAATGGACAGGAATGCTTGACTGTTCTGACTTAGCACATGGCATACCCCTAAAATCATTCAATAATATTTTTTTGGGGGGACAGAAGACTTTCTTAATAAAGTCACAAGGAGTAGGCATTTTTCACCGTTTGCTCTCTGGTTCTGGTGAACTCCCAAGGAAAAAAAAACCCACAAAACAATCAGTCAAGTATTTAAGCGAGTCATGTGCTAAATCACATATTGCTTTAAAAGTGCAGTATACAGTAGTGTCTAAGAATTGAAATGATTGTCATAGTCTACACAACAGCTTGTTTTAAAGGTTGAGGAGTGTCCCCAATGTCAGCTCAGCTACAAGATCAAGACAGCTGCACCTGTGTTGCATCCAGTTGTGGTGAAGGAGGCATGGAGCGTTCTTGGAATGGATCTAACTCAGGGGTGTCCAAACTTTTTTCACTGAGGGCCACATACATAAAAATATAGGAGGGGCTGGGCCACTTACTAGAAATTAGGTATACAGCCTTAACTTTAGTGTTTTAAAGTTAGAAAAATCAATTAAAAGTGGTCAAATATGTTATACTGTTGAATATAATTAAAGACAAAACTGCCTTCATCACAGCTTTCCATAAATGGATCTTTATTGATTTATTCAGAAAAAGCTTTGGTAGCTCATTCTCAGAACAGCAGCCTCAGATTTCTTCTTAGACATAAGATTTACAGTACAGAGAAAAAACAATAAAGGGAAAATTGGACAGGTAAATTTCAAGCTTGTTATTTAAGTTATTAGGCTTAGCAACACAGCTATTAACGTTCGTTTGAAACGGTTGTCAACATTAACAGACTGAACTGGACTTAATAACAGGAGTGCTGCATTATTCTGGTGAGTGTCAGCTGCGCTTGGCGTGTAAACCGGGCCATCCAGCTGCGGTGCTGATCCGACGCCACTCGTGTCAAAAATCCGGACAAATGTCACTTGATCAAGGAGGAAATCTGCATCAGATGAGATCAGCTGACTTTGCGTGTGCAGTGTGCACTCTGTGTTAACAAGAAAAACGCATCTAAGAAAGTGGTGCGCAAAAGCAGGGTAGTGACAGAATTAATGCGCATTATTGATATTTGTCGCGTGTGTACCTGCACATGCATGCTTATTAACACACGGGTACTGTGGAATATATTTTTTACTCACTTAAAGTGGGAACTGCATTGCACTCAGTGTTGAGCAGCTCCCCCTGGTGTTAAACTGAAGAAGTGCAATACACTCAGGCAAAAGTTGAAGTGCGGGGCATATTCTATTTATAACATTTGTTGCGGGCCAATTAAAAATGGACTGCGGCCGGAGTTGGCACGTGGGCCGTAGTTTGGACACCCCTGCGCTAAAGCATCGTATTAAGGGGACAGTGTCATTGTATGGGCATTGCGTATGACAATGTCCATTGTTTGTATGACTAATTTCCTGTACTACTGTGCTAAGGTGGTAGGCCAAGTGCTAAATCTGGCCTCCAACATGCTTTTTACTCTTTCACAGATGACATACTCATCATTTCGGTTCTGAACAATATTTATTGACTGAAAAACAGGACCCCGTTTACTTGTATACAAGCAGAGTAGTCAAGAAAGTTGTAATCATTTACATGTCCATTCTACAGTGTAACACTGGACGTGTTTACGTTTGACTATCTCCTTTAATATAAAACCACCACAAATGTGTTAATGACTTTTATAATTTCCTTTATATAATATACAAACGTATTAGTATGATCCAGGGAAAATTCCATGTTTGTTTGCGAAACTCATTGGAAGAATGAAGAAAATCTGTTTGATTGTTATTGTCATGAACATGAATCACAAAACATATTTTGTTTTTTGTTTTTGTTTTTTTCATGTGTCACTTTAACAGAGACAACACCATCTGTAATTACTATGTTTGGTTGCATTTCCCTGGCAGGCAAAGATAGATGGAAGAGACATCCTTCTGGGTGGAAAATGGGACTGGCTTGTCTGTGGCTGGTGGAGGCTCACTGGGCTCATCAATCTGTCCATCCATTCACCTTGTTCGTCTCATCCTGACTGCAGCACGCCACTGTGGAGGCTTGACATAACACACATTAGATTAATAACAGAAAAGCAAAATGTGACTTATGGTGTATTATTTAGTGTGCTTCAGTTGTAATTCTCATAATAATGACTGTTTTGCTGGCTTCACACAATATATATAATTGGCCTGTCTTAGTTAAAAGCCCACTCACCACGACAAGGTGAAGGCCAAGAGTGGGAACACAAACACAGACCAGAAACGAACAGGACAAATCCAGACAAGACTACAAAAAACACAAACACAAATATCAATCACTTTGGCCACTATCTTTTTTCACAAAAACGTTTATTTCTTTACAAATTGAACCTTAGATTGTGTCACAACAAACTAAATAAACCCGTGAAACAGCCAACAAAACATGAAACAACAACACTTCATCAATATTATAATGAGTATCCTCATAAATGATTTCAAGATAACTTTCAACACTTTCTTACAAAAACATTTTTACGTCTGCCGTAACGATTTTCAGATTTTTTTCATGTGAATATTTTAACATTGAACATGTTAACTGAACAGTCAATCCCTTCATTGTTGCTCTGACCTCTTCATCATTTGTGACCTCTTCATCATTGGTGATCTCTACATCATTTGTGACCTCTACATCTACATTAGACACAATATGGCTGTCACATGGCTCCTGAATCACTAGAAAACTGTCTTTTTCCAAGATCCCTGACACCTCTTTACATTTTTTTAGAATATGTGTGGTCAAAGATTTGTTCAAAATCACGTGTGTGTGTGTGTGTGTGTGTGTGTGTGTGTGTGTGTGTGTGTGTGTGTGTGTGTGTGTGTGTGTGTGTGTGTGAGAGAGAGAGAGAGAGAGAGAGAGAGAGAGAGACTCACTTACCTTTTGTTTGGTAGACATGCTCTTACCTGATTTGAAGAAACTAAAAATGGTTGGGGGCGACACTCACAGCAAGAAGCTTGTGGGTTCGATTCCGGGGCCCAGGCCTGGGACCTTTCTGTGTGGAGTTTGCATGTTCTCCCTGTGTCTGCATGGGTTCTGTCCGGGTTCTCCGGCTTCCTCCCACACTCCAAAAACATGCACGTGAGGTCAATTGAACGTTCTAAATTGTCCGTAGGTGTGCATGTGAGTGTGAATGGTTGTTTGTCTCTATGTGGCCCTGCGATGAACTGGCGACTTGTCCAGGGTGTCACCCTGCCTTCGCCCTAAGACAGCTGGGATAGGCTCCAGCAGACCCCCGTGACCCTGAATAGGAATAAGCGGGTATAGAAGATGAATGAATGAAATCTTTATTGAATGAATGACACATTTTATTTCACTCGTGGTTTATGTAATTATTATTTTTTGCTCCATAGCTTTCATGATTCAGCATTACATGTTAAGCGTGATGAATTGCATGAAAAGAGAGAGCACTCGCTGATAAATTAACATGGTGTGCTGTTTAATTCCATGGGGACGACAAAATATTTGCAAATTTGTGTTAGCTACACACACACGGACGTACGTACGTAAAAACGTCAGTGGCATAAAAGTGCCTTACAGTCATTTCATTAATCATTCTAACCGAAGTAACGTGGGTCCTTTGCACCCTTTGCCTGTTGATCGGGTGACACAGTTAATTGCAGCACAGGTCAGCATTTTCTCGGCCACTGCAGATAAGCCAAAAGTTGACCGGTCGACAGGTGCAAGAGAAAGGGAGGAACTTTCAAGATCGTTCAGTTTTTATTTCTTATTTTTTAGTTCTGATGAAATAAATAGACCAATCATTTCATTACTTTGTCTGCTTTCCAAAGAGGTTATTAATTAAAAAATATGTGTGGCAGTGCTGTTATGGTCCATAGAGAGTTGCTTCAAAGAATTATTATTTATTATTCAGTTCATTGCTCACTTGTTTAATACACAAATAATAGTATATCATTATAATAATACTATTTTATATTATTATTATTATTATTATTATTATTAATAATAATAATAATAATAATAATAATAATAATATGAAATAGTATTATTATAATAATTATTAAATAATAATAATAATCATCATCATCATCATCATCATCATCCTCATTATTATTTATAAAATTTCGAAACAACAATCGTCAGTTGTTCTGTAAAAAATACATTCATTTCCACGTGGAATTTTGTACGGTTCGTGAACGCGCATGTCTGTCATTGACGGTCTCCACACTGACACAACTGAGCATGCTCTATTATCCCATCAATGCGGAAGTCAAAAACATTTTGGGAGCCATGCGCTGGGTGAGCAACTTCATTGAAAGGAATGGGACGCCGTCTTGGACTCTGGGGGCTTGCCGCACTGTCACGCAGGTTGTGACGTAGCGGGCCGGCGACGCACAGGTATGACGTGAATGATTGACAGCTACCATTCGTTCCCGTTAAGCAAGGGGATTAAAAACAAACAGACACCATAATGGCATCAAAAAGGGAGTTATCCCAGCGGTGCGGAAAAACGGAAGGAAAAGAAAACCGATCAAGAAAAACTTGCAAAGGGGAAATGTAAGTTATTTGTTTGTGATGTGGGCTGGAGAGGTGGAGGTGAAACGCTGTTGTCCCCCCCCCAAGTTTGTTTATTTGTCCTGCTAGCCAGCTAGCTAGCTAGCATTGGATAAATTGTAGCTGGCTGGCTAATATTTGTTCGTCATGAATCAGCGTTTTTGTTTGTTTTATGAAAGGGAATGATTGATTGACTCCACACCCGTTTATTCACATTCTAACAGGGAGGGAGGGCATGTTGTTGTAGTTGTTGTTACTGCGGTCAAGTGAGCCGCCGTTCGTCCTAGCGCAGTCAAGCCAGCCGCTTCTACATTTTCATTGCGCCCGTGTTGCCGTACTTACTGCGAGAGTCCACTGAGAAAGTCAGCGCTTAGTTCAATGGCAAGCGCGTTAACTTCCGGTTTTAAAATTAAGTATCTCTCTCTCTCTCTCTCTGATTTTTTTTGTTTTGTTTCAATTTTTACTGTTCAATAACATCAAATTGATCCATAGGTTCTGACAATGATTTGTACAGTTGACCTGAGGAACACCATGACTACATCCTCAGTTATTTTCAAAGATTTTTACTGTAGCATTTTGGAGATATTAAGCCTCAAAGTTGTTGTTTTTTAGCTTTTCAAACAGGCAAAAACGACCTTGTATCCCATTTTTACTGTATAATAAAATACAATTGCTCCATAAGTTCTGACAATGGTTGGTACAGTTGACGGGTGGTGGTATCCCTCTTTTTTTGGTTTTAGTTTGCTGTGTCGTCGCCACCCAATTTTGACTGCCCACTGGGATGTGCACGTGTGATTGGGGTGACTCCCTTGGGCTTCCGTCCCCATCCAACCTGCTCCGCTATATCTCGGTGGCCTCAGCCCTGAACACCATCATCACATCCCGTGAGTCGTCTTCTTTCTGTTGCCCCCCCCGTGGTGTCAGCTTGTCCTGCTTTTGTTTAACCCGTTTCTCCCCCCTTATTTGAATCGTTGGCCTCCTTTATTTTGAAGATCCTTTCCCTTTTTTTTGAGTTTGATGTTGAAGTTGATTCGCTCATTTGCTTTGATATTTATGGTTTAAGTCTCCCCCCTTGTTCGTACATTGTTTGTGTTGAACGGTGCTTCCCCCTCCCCCCCGTGTCTTTTTGGTTTTGGTACTTTACTTATAAATTTGTTTTCCTTTTTCTGAGTTTTAGTTAATTTAAATTCGTAACTGCCTGGATTCCTTCCTGTCTAGATGCATTTCCTTCAATTATAATAAAGCCTGTTTTTTTTGCAAACCACGTCTCAGCTCATTTGTTCACGAAAACTGTGTGCTTTTCATTATTTTATTTCCTCAACAAACAACTTGAGGTGGCGTTGTCGTCCATATCCTTACCCCTTAACAATAACCCCCTTGCATTCTGTAAACTCATCAACATCATCATCTTCCCCTCCCCCACACTGCTCCTTTCTGTTGCCACACTTACGTCGCCACCGCTGACCCTCAGACAGCAGGCGTGCGTGCGTGCGTGCGTGCGTGCGTGCGTGCGTGCGTGCGTGCGTGCGTGCGTGTGTGTGTGTGTGTGTGTGTGTGTATTTCAGTACATGTGACAGATTTTAGGGAACTTTTAGTAACCAACTGTTTATCTTTTCTTTTGTAGTCGCTGAGAGCTGCTGGTGGTGGCGGTGTGCCGGGTGGTGGGCCCCTTCGAGTGCTGTGACCCGGGATTGTGGTTGTTTTCTTCTTTTTTTTTGCACTTCACTTTCTTTGCAGGTGTGTCACGTGTGAGTGGGGTGTTCCTTGTTTTCTTTGGTTCCTCCCCCGTTTGGCCCCCTCATCGGTAAGCCTCAGTTTCTACACCAAGAATAAGGAGCTCAGTAGCTCCGTTTTAAGTGTTGGTCTGTTTGTTCCTTTTATTTTTAAATGTTGAATAAAAGTTGGTTTCATATTTTAAACATTCTGAACCACGTCTCCTACTCCTTCCTCGTAGAACTTACCTGTGTGCCTAATTATTACTTTTGTGTTTAGTAGAACTCCCTGGGTGAAATTCCCAGGGTGGCGTTGTCGGTTCCTTTTCATTTTGTTAAATTCCCAATATTAAATCTTGCTTTATCAGATAGCCATAACCACTCTCATTGCCACAGGATATTTGAGTCAACCGAGTCAAACTGTCGTGTCTACTTCCCAGTCTCAATAAACATGTTCACTACTGTGGCATATCAGACTTTCCCGCCGCGAGTCGCGCGTCAACATACTGCTGTGAAAGAGGGGTGACGTCACAGAACGCGAGGTGCATTTAGGTGCTGCTGCGTAAAACTAAAAGATTTTCCTGGGCAAATATTCATTTGACAGATGTAAACGAAGTGAAATATGACTTCAATTTAAGTTTGTTTTAGTTTGTTTTTTATAAACACACAAAAAAGTTTGAGTTAGTTATCGTTTTTGAAAAAAGTTCTTGACTTCTACTTTAGAGATATTGATGACGAGTTGTTGTATATAAACGGTGTGACTATGTGGTTCGGCAAGCGGTGGTGCTGTCTGTACATAGCTTAGCAAACGGCTAGCGCTAGCACCCCCTTTCAATGCCAGAGTGAAAAGATCCACACGGAGTGTTATGACCCACGGGTGGGTCTAGGTGCCTCTATCTTTGTGTCTGTGTGTGTGTCTGACAGTGGATGACGCCTTGCAGGTGCGGTCCTTGCGCGCCACGGCTGAGAAGGACGAGCAGTCGAGCCAGCCTGAAGGTCATCCCTCCTCCGCTCCCAACTCTGCAGTTAGTCACTTCTGAAATGGTGTTAGAGCACGCAGCCGTAGGTAGTGATGGCCGATCGAGGCTTTCTTGAAGCTTCGACACTTGTTTCAAAAAATGGTTCATTACTCGAGGCTTCAATGACACAGTGCTCGAGGAGGTCATCTAGTGCTCAATAAAATGAAGTGCAATGGAAACGTGTTCATTGTTTCATAGGTTGTTTGGGATTTGATTCGCCATGCATTCTTGTTGGACAACACTACATGCTTGTATGGTTCAATGCTGACACAATAAAATAAAAATGAAAAATAAAGATGTAAAAATGTCTCTTTTTTGGCACGACTGATTGTAGTAGACTATAGCTCTTATACTTAGCCTGACAGTTTGTGCAATGAATTATATTATATCCTAAAACAAGACTAAATAGCCCATAGTTTAAAAATATGTTCAATAGTAAGTGTTCAGTGGGTCAGATGTCAAATGTGATCTATTTAAAATGTAGAATAGATGAGCTAAATAACACATATATAATACACATTGATGGGAATTGAACCATCGCCTCAGTCTTGCAAGTCCGAGATTGTCATAATGTACCACAAACCCAAATCACACTCCCTTTTTTTTCATCTAAGCTGTTTGAGTAGCGTTAGCACACCGTGATTCCTCATCAACTACAGGCCTACACTTCAAATAATTATGAGAAAAATCCAACGTAAAGAGAGCACTTCCATTAGGAAATAGTCAACATGAAATTTCGTCCTCTACTGACACCAGCTGGTCAAATTGAATCGTTGCAAATATTGTGAACAAGTTGTCATCTAATTTTAATCCTAAACAATATGGCCATTCCAAGTGAAGTATTAAGACAATTAATCAGGTTTGTACTGCTTGATTGAACACATTCATCCCGTTCCAGTGCACTAAAACCCACTTCCCTTCAGGACCGTGTCAGCGAAGCCGAAACTTCCTTGATTGACGCTGTTTCCCAGCATGCAATGCGAGCTAGCGATTCACAATACTATTTCATCACAAACATGGATGTAAAAAAGAAAAAGGGAAAAAGGAAAAAATGAAACTTCAGGAACAGCAACCATTGCAATACAAGCAGAACTGGGCCGAAGTTTTATATTATGTACACCATAATACAGCCTTCTGGTGGACAAGCCATACTATTTAAGGCGTGTCCTCCTATGGCACTTCCGTGGGTGGAAGCACATGGTAGAGGTCACGTGCTGGTTGTGTGTCACCCCTTGGGGCCCTTGCAGGGGATGTGCAGGGCATCTGATTCAAGTGAGTATATGGAAAATATGGATCAATGTAGTCAGTCGTAACATGAGAAGCTTGCTGGCGAAAATAATGCACTACATATGGGTGTCATACTTTTTTTTTGTTTTGTATGAGCATTTAAAAAAAAAACAACAACATAATAATAGTATGGATATTGACCATGTATGTTTTGGAGTTCAATGACAGAGGTTAATTAATATATACATATATATATATATATATATATATATATATATATATATATATATATATATATATATATATATATATGTATATATATATATACATATATATATACAGTCAGCTGCTTTCAGTTGACATATTAAATCTATTATGATATGGAACGATAGTTCATAATGTACGTGTTACTTGCTTTGCAGATAAGGTGTACCCTATTTCTTGTGCTCATGGTTATTTTAAAAGGCAGACAAGAACGTTGTTTGCTGTTGGAGGGCTACAACAACACTTCGATGCTACGCTTTGTGCCGTCGCTACGGACCCCAAACTCTCGTTCTTGTTGGATTCGGGTTCGGAGCAGACTGGTGGGAGAGTTTGTGTACAGGTTTTGCAAAGGAACGGTGTCTTCCAGAAGAATAACAGCGAAATTACCAAAATAAAAAGAAATCAGGAAAACATGTCTTTGCTGTGCTTTTATTTACAAAGTTAAAATTCTTCTAACTTACAAAAAATGTGAACGAAAAGGTAGAAATATAAATACGAAGGAATACGTATTTGTTCAGGGGTGCGCAAAGCCGGAGCCCTGCATTTGCTGCGCTACCCTTTTTAAAAAGGTCTCCGTTGCGCGTTATTTTAATATGTCCATCTCTTTTAGAAGAGAAAGCATCGCCCCGGTCTCATCCTCTCTCCAAATGTCAACATTCTTATTCGCGTTTGCCAGGTTGTTTCGCGCTGTCTGTTTTGTTAGACGACGTAGTTGTGCGGTCATGAGTTGCGAGAGCGAGGCGTGGCGCATGCGCACTCGCATTGTCCAGTTAATAGTCCGATTAAGGCGTATACATGGCAGAGAAATTTGAATTCCAATCGCATTATCTGGGTGTCTCAGTCGGGGTTCTCCGATTCCAATCGGAGTTCTCAAACTCCAATCATAATCGGAGTAAGGTGTTTACACGCACGTGAGTTCTCCAATCATAATCGGACTAAGGCAATAATTCGATTTTCTCTAGTGCCATGTAAAGGCACTGAATGTAGTGGTTCAGACCAGACGCGAACAGGTGCGCGGCTCGTGCCATTCATTTCAATGGAAGCGGAAGCGCCGCGAAGCGGAGCGCCGACGAATTTGGCGAGCGAGGCTCCAACTGGTTCACAACAGCTCCGCGACGGTCGACAAGCGCTTCTGCTCAGCTGCAGTCTTCTTTTCACTCCCACTTGAGCTTCTTTTTTTTTTCTTTAAAAAAAATAAAATAAAAAAAATCATTTTCATCATCGCCCCCCCTCGCCCCGTAGCCAGCCCGTAGCTTACGTTTGTGTGTGTGTGTGTGTGTGTGTGTGTGTGTGTGTGTGTGTGTGTGTGTAAATAAATAGAAACACGCACTCAGGTGTCCATCTCAAGACAAGACCTCTTTCATAATGATCATTGACTGGCATCTCTAGGCTCAAACAGACGTATTTTGATCAAGTCTTCCTGTGTGTGTGTGTGTGTGTGTGTGTGTGTGTGTGTGTGTTTAATCTCTCTCGCACTCTGATACAATGTACTGACAAATATAACATACAAATATGATATATGATCGAATTTGTCATTCGGTTTTTATTTTGAAATTAGTTTATTTTGAAAATTCACCGGATTTTCTCGTTTTTATTGAGCGACTTCCTGTACTGTAGACGAGGATCACTCGCGGCTCGCGCACGAAATAGAGCAGACGCCGAAACAACAAATGCATGCCGCGAGCCGCGCGCCTGTTCGCGTCTACTGTGAACGACCACATTGATTAACGTGGGCGCCGAATGGAAGCGCTCATTAAATAAAGAGATCCTGCAGGGTCCCAATTTGACAAGTACACTGCTCGGTGTGCTGCTTCGTTTTCGCCAAGGCCCTGTAGCATTCATGACTGACATTGAGGGAACGGAAGAGTTTCCAACCGGGATGTAAACTTCTTACGCTTCCTCTGGTGGCCAGATGGGGACATTACAAAGGACCTACAAGAGCACAGGATGCTGGTCCACATCTTTGGGGCAGTGTCATCCCCAAGCTGTGCTTCATTCGACGACAATCAGCATGACTTCCCAGCCGAGGTTATAAACACTGTTGGTCAAAATTTCTACGTGGATGATTGTCTAAAGGCCGTCAGCACGGTGGAACAAGCAATACATCTGTACCAGCAGCTAACAGACCTGTGCGGTAGAGGTGGATTTAAGCTCAATAAGTGGGTGAGCAATCATCGCTCGGTGCTGGCCGCCATTCCTGAAGAGCAGAGAGCTAAAGAGGTAAAAACACTTAACCTTGACAGAGACCAGCTCCCTATGGAGAGGGCCCTTGGAGCTCAGTGGGATGTACAGCAAGATACATTCACATTCAGCATCAGAACCAAGCTGGGATGGGATGAGGAAATCCCTCAGGTCATGGTACATCCCATATATAGTTTTTCAAGCGCCAAACTACAACAAAGGAACTCATCTATAACAAATCTACAACCTTGTTTTAATTCTGATTAATAAACTAAAGCTTATTCGATTATCATTATGTTGTTTTTTTTAAACGCTCATACAAAACAAAAAAAGTGGAAGGAGAGTAGTCTGAATCGGATTCTGGAGCATTGCTCTACCTCATCCATCGCACTCATGAGCGTCACATCCACTTGTAGTGCATCATTTCCGCCAGCAAGCTTCTCCTGTTAGACCTTCCCCGAGGTGGTTGGTGGGGTGACGAGCACCCAGCACGTGACCTCTACGACGAGTTTCTACCCACGGAAGTGCCATAGGAAGACACGGATTAAATAGTATGGCTTGTCCACCAGAAGGCTGTATTATGGTGTACATAATATAAAACTTCGGCCCAGTTCTGCTTGTATTGCAATGGTTGGTGTTCCTGAAGTTTCATTTTTCGTCCCTTTTTATTTTTTACATCCATGTTTGTGATGAAATAGTATTGTGAATCGCTAGCTCGCATTGCATGCTGGGAAACAGCGTCACTCAAGGAAGTTTTGGCTTCGCTGACACGGTCCTGAAGGGAAGTGGGTTTTAGTGCACTGGAACGGGATGAATGTGTTCAATCAAGCAGTACAAACCTGATTAATTGTCTTAATACTTCACTTCGAATGGCCATATTGTTTAGGATTACAATTAGATGACAACTTGTTCACAATATTTGCAACTATTCAATTTGACCAGCAGGTGTCAGTAGAAGACGAAATTTCATGTTGACTATTTCCTAATGGAAGTGCTCTCTTTACGTTGGATTTTTCTCATAATTATTTGAAGTGTAGGCCTGTATCTGCACACAATTTGGAATTCGTCCCAGCGCCCTGAGCTGTAAATTTGGACGGTGTAAAATGAAAATGGCCATCTGCAGCAGAATGAAAGTGAGATTGCATTGTCCAGGTAGGAGGACAGCAGTCAGTCATGTTTCACCTCCAGTCAACACGCAGTGGTTCACATGAAGGTCCAAGAGGTCTACAGACCTACACTGAGTCTGGACGTGGCAGTACAGTTGGATCATTGTCTTTGTTGTGTTGTTTGGTCATTGTGATCCAATGTAATGTGAGAGAAGGACGAGTGCAGTTATATTGGAGTGAGTTTTTTAGAGTGTAATAGAAGTTATAATGCAGAGTCTGTTTTTATGAAATGTTCTATCACCTGACATCCATCCATCCATCCATCCATCCATCCATCCATCCATCTTCTACTGCCGTATCCGGAGTCAGGTCTCGGGGGCAGCAGCCTCAGCAGAGACCCCCAGACTTCCCTGGACCCAGTCACCTCCTCCAGCTCCTCCAGTGGGACCCCAAGGCTTCCCGGTCCAGCCCAGAGACCTGGTCAGCACCACTCTGACTCCCTGAGTCCCTGCTGCTCAGGTGAGGCTTCAAAGATCTGGCTGCACCTGATTGGACGGTCGTGGAGGATCTCCTTGGTCTTCTTGGTCTTCTTGGTCTCCAGCTGTTTGACCTCATGCTCTCTGTTGACCTCCTCACTCAGTCCCTCAGTGATGTAGAGCTCAGTGTAGATGCTGTTGAGGAGAGTTTGACTTCCTGCTTCTTCACCTTCAGTCACACGTTCACATCTCCTCTCCAGACTGATCTTCTGCTGCTGTAGAAGCTCCTGCAGACCACCAACCTCTGGAGCTGAGAGAAGGTTGGAGAAGAAAACATCAGTGTGACAGTGTCATCATTTTCTGTCCACGACTTGAAGCTGAAAGCATCCAAACTCCATTTTTCAGCTGATGTGGTGAAGCTGCTGTTGTCTGACTGTTTGCTCTAAATGTCCTCCAGTGGATCTTCTGACTGGAGGTCCTGACCACGGTTATAATAGTTAACGAAAACGAACAAAATAACGAAAACTTCAATTGAAAAAAACAATTGTCACGTTGCCAGGGGTTAGGATTTTGGTACCTGTCTCGTTGGGGTTTTGAAGCGAGCAGAGCTGAGACCATAAGGGTGACGTAGCAACGTTCAGGACACTGATTGGCCAAAGG
>NW_027466153.1:185000-302500 GCF_046127955.1 Nelusetta ayraudi
ATGATCTAATGAGCTTTGTCTCTGCAGGAGCAATTCTAAAATATGTTGGCGCTCCAGACATTGAGCCAGAGGGATCTCCCGAACATCCTGACCAGGAAGCTCCAGGACCAACACGTTCCTCAGAACCTCCTTCTGTCCAGGTGAATAATGTGTGTTATTCTTAGTAGCTAAGCTGATAAGTGTGGGACAAAACTAAGGCAATTAAGCATTATTTTGATTGTTGGTTTGCGTTTTAGTGTTGCACTTGTTGGTTTGTTGGATTTTCTTATTTAAAGTAACCATTTTTTTTTTTATGAATATTCAATCTGTTGTATTTATTGACATATAGAGGATTCTTTTCCTAGTATTATAGTGTTCGTTTGTTTTTAAATCAGTTTAACTTGCCTGAGTTGCTCAACTGAAGATGTTTAATTTTACCTGTAGCCTGTTTTGCTCACGAGGTGTAATAGATTGTGGAATCTTAGTAGACCTTGCTGAGAGTGGCAACAATCAGCTCCGATGACCGTGGTGCTTGTAAATAAGGCAAATGCGCCATCTAGTGGGATGCAGCATGTTTATTCGTGTTGGAGCAATGACAAGTACTACTAACAAAACAAAAGATGCACAGGGTAAAAAAAAAAATCATAAACTCTTCTTAGATCTCTTATAGATTATTGATAATAGCATTCTAATTGATTTCAAACCTTTTCAAAAGATCTTTTGCCAATAGCACACCCAAATATTTGATAACCTTGGAATTCCATTTGATTTTATATTTTCCTCTAATTTCTCGGCCTGGATGATAATTCAGCGTGAGAACTTGAGTGTTTGCTATGTTTAACTTGTTGCCTGTGTATTTACCATAGGTTTCTATTATCAACATCAAATGAGGTAAGGTTCTGTCCGGGTCTTGGAGAACCAAAATAATATCATCAGCAAAAAGCCCTCTTAGATATCCCTGCTCTCCTATATGTATTCCTTTTAGATTGTTACTTTGTCTGATCATTTGTGCCAGCGGCTCAATGAACATAGCAAACAATGTAGCGCTTAGGCAACATCCTTGACGAGTACCATTAATCTTTATCCTTGCCATAGGTTCTTGGTAGAGACCTTGAATACACTGTATTAACTTTTCTTGGAACCCCAGTTTCCCAAGAACTTGATACAGAAATCTCCAATTCACACAGCCAAGGCTCACCAGTAACAGCTCGCAGGCCCTGCTTTTGGATCTGATCTATTATGTATAGGACCCGTCTAATGTCTTCTTGAGTCTGCCTACCTGTTAAAAAAGCTGACTGATTGGAAGTCCATCTCGTCCCCTTAAATTTCAAAGCGTAACAAACCTGTGTAGCCCGAGGAATTTTATTATAGTTTATTTCCTGGGGTGCAACTCCCCAGGTGGCATTGTCAGGCAACCCCCCCCCCCCATTTTCCTTTATACCCACCATCAGAATTGTCTCCACCTCCGCCAGACCCTCCCCCTTGCCGTAGGTTCTTGGTAGAGACCTTGAATACACTGTATTAACTTTTCTTGGAACCCTAGTTTCCCAAGAACTTGATAAAGAAATCTCCAATTCACACAGTCAAGGCTCACCAGTAACAACTTTTGGAGCTGATCTATTATGTATAGGACAGTCCTAGGGCTGGACGATATAGAAAAAAAGCATATCGATATAAAAAAAAGTCATATTGATCGATATCGATAATTATCAAAAAAATTGAAAACATATTTTAATTGCAGCGCTGGATGTTTTATACTATTACTTCATGACAGACTTTTAATAAAGAACACACAAGCACTGAATTCAAATTCAAACTTTTATTCAACCACCTTTTTTAAACACAACTGAATTGTTTTTTTGTTTTTTTTAATATTATTATTATTATTATTATTAATTTAGTCATTTATTTAAAAAAAAATAGGCTGAGATAGGGCTCGAACGTGCAACTCGACCAGAGGTCTGAAGTTGTGGCGGTTAACAGCTCGTTTTGCACTGATTCCCTGCACTCGTTGTACAGACGAGGAAGAGCTGTGTTTGAAAAATACTTGCAGTCTGGAACTTCATATCGCGGGTCAAGAGTGGCGAGAAGCTGTTTGAAGCCAAGCTTTTCAACGGTGGTTATGTGCAGCATATCCCTCGCTATGAAGCATGTTACTACATGGGTGATGTCCTTATGGCGCTTGGACGCTTTGTCGTATTTACTGCAAGAAGTCCAGTTTGGTCTGCTTTACTTGCTTGGTGCTGGCGCTGGCAGCGGATTCCTGCGACAACGTGGAGCCGCTGGGTCTGCGTTTGCGATTGGTTGGAGGAAGAAATGACCGTAATATTAAGCTACATGATTGGCTATGATGAAAAAGGAAGTGAAACTTTTTCTATCAAACTTTTTATCCACCCCTTTTTTTCCTATGGCAGCACACGTCTATCGATCGATATATATCGTTATCGAATTATCGTCCAGCCCTAGACGGTCCCGTCTAATGTTATCTTGAGTCTGCCTACCTGTTATAAAACCTGACTGATCCTCATCTATCAAGTCATAAAACTTTCAAGTCTTTTTGAGATGATTGAAGTAAAGATCTTCTAGTCAACATTTAAGATTGAAATGGGCCTATACGAATCACAAAGTTCCTTATTTTTCCCTTCTTTTGGAATAACTGGAATGACAGCCTCTTTCCATGAGGGAGGCCGTTTGCCCTCTGTCAGAGTCAGATTAAAAGAATTTAGGAGTATCGGGGTTAATTCTTCTCCAAATGTTTTATACCACTCACTAGGAAACCCATCACTACCTGGCGCTTTGGTTGATTTTAAGCCTGCTAATGGCAGCATCTATTTCTTTTTTGGTTATACTGGAAATGAGTTTTCTATTTTGCTCATCTCCAATGGCTGGTAGGTCCAATGAGTCAAGGAATTCTTTCATCTCACAATCTTCTTCAGCCGTGGGTTGGGTATATAGATTTTCATAGTAATCTTTAAAAACCCTCTCTATTTCTTCAGGTTCAAGTAGTAGCTGTTTCGTTAATGGGTCTCTAATTTTACATATTGCATGAGAAGCTTGCTGGGCCTTTATTCCTCTTGCTTAATATTTGGTTGATTTACAGCCTGATTCATAGTGGGTCTGTTTAATGACTTTCAGCTTTTTCTCAACATCTAGCCTCAAGACATCGTCTATTTCCCTTCTGACACCGATTATTTGTTGTGACACTGTATCGTCCTTATTGCTTTTGTGTTCTTCTTGTAACCTTCTTCTTTATGTGGCAGGTGGGTTTGCCCCCACCTTCACGTCATCAATCACACCTGCGCCGGAGTGCAATCTTTGCGTCCCTCAGTGCGTTTACATGGTACTAGAGAAATTTGAATTATTGCCTTAGTCCGATTCTGATCGGAGTTTGAGAACTCCGATTGGAATTGGAGAACTCCGATTGAGACACCCAGATAATGCGATTGGAATTCTAATTTCTAGGCCATGTATACGCCTTAGTCGGACTATTAACTGGACAACGTAAGTGCGCACGCACCACCGCACAACTACGTCGTCTAACAAAACAGACGGCGCGAAACAACCTGGCAAACGCGAATAAGAATGTTGACATTTGGAGAGAGGATGAGACCGGGGCGATGCTTTCTCTTCTAAAAGAGATGGACATATTAAAATAACACACAACAGAGACCTTTTTTAAAAGGGTAGCGCAGCAAATGCAGGGCTCCGGCTTTGCGCAGCCCTGAACAAATACGTATTCCTTTGTATTTATATTTCTACCTTTTCGTTCACATTTTTTATAAGTTAGAAGAATTTCAACTTTGTAAATAAAAGCACAGCAAAGAGATGTTTTTCTGATTTGTTTTTATTTAGATAATTTTGCGGTTATTCTGCTGGAAACGGCGTGCAGCGGCACAAGCTTCCTCCACGGTCGGCACTTTAATGAGCGTGTGTATAACTGAAGACACCGTTCCTTTGCAAAACCTGTACACAAACTCTCCCACCAGTCTGCGCAGAACCCGAATCCAACAAGAACGAGAGTTTCGGGTCCGTGGCAACGGCACAAAGCGTAGCATCGAAGACATTGTGTTGTTGTAGCCCTCCAATAGCAAACAACGTTCTTGTCTCATGGTTATCTTTTAAGATAACCATGAGCACAAGAAATAGGGTACAGCTTATCTGCAAAGTAAGTAACACGTACATTATGAACTATCATTCTATATCATAATGATGTAATATGTCAACCGAAAGCAGCTGACCAGCTGAAAAGGCTCACTCCACCCCCTACTGTTGGGAGGAGGACACGTTCCCGTCAGTAATTCAAATTTCTCAGCTGCATGTATAGGGGGACAAGGTGAGAACTCCGATTGGACGAGAAAACCAAATTATTGCTTAGTCCGATTAAGCTCTTCCTGCAACTCCCCAGGTGGCATTGTCAGGCAACCCCCGCCCCAATTTTCCTTGATACCCACCATCTGAATTGTCTCCACCTCCGCCAGACCCTCCCCCTCGCCACATCTAGTCTTTTTTTGATAGGCTGCCCTCGCTATTAACCTCCCTCTCATCACAGCTTTAATTGTGTCCCACAGTATGGTAGTGTCTACTGGACTATCTATGTTCTCCTCCATAGAGCATTTAATCTCTTTCTTAACCTCCTCCAGTGTTTTTGGATTATTTAGCATACCCACATTTAATCTCCAAAGTGTGTCTTTCTTCCTCTTATTTAGACAAATAATAAGGTAATTAATACTGTGTCAGTACAAGTCAGTCGTTCCTATTTTACATTCCTCTATTCTATATCTGTCTGTAATGTTAATAAAAAAAATAGTCCTCTGTAACGGGTGGAGGTCCCTCCAAACATCAAACATCCCGAGTTCGGCTAGAGAGACGTTGACAAGTTTCGACAGGCGGGTCTTACTTCTGTTGCCATTAGTTGTGTCGAGTTTAGCTTTTAAATCATGTTGATTTAGCTTTTGTTGAGAGAGATGTGTTTCCTGTAGATCAGGCATGGCCAAACTACGGCGTGTCTCTCTCCGGCCCGTGTGAAGGCAGTCAAAAATCTAACCTAACTTAGAAATGACACTTGAACCTGCTATGAGTATTTTAGTCGTTCTAAATGAGTCCAACGTTAGAAAAAAAGGAGCGACCCGGACTTCCCACAGTCTCTTTTCTATTAACATGGGAATTCAATTTTAATAATTTGTCAACTAAAAACACCGGTCATACTAGAACATCCCTACCAGCTTTCTTCCCTTTATTCTCTGAATTTAATCAAAGAATCTTTGAAACTCTTGTAGCTTTTCTCTGGCTCGTATCGCTGCTGATGCGTAGCCCCTCCAAGATCCCTCCTTGCACTGCCACTCCGTCGTAGTGCGGGGCACCGAGTGCCGCAGGCCCCTCCGCACCCGTCGCCACCGCCGTCTTCTCCGCCAGGCCGCGTCTCACCAATTCCTCCTTTACCTCCTCTGCGCTGTTGTAGGTTCGAGTTCCCGTATCCCAGTGGGTCCTCATCTTGGTGAATGGCGTCTGGAAGCGGATGCCCTTCTCCTTCAGGATTCTTTTAGCAGTGTTGTACTCCTTTCTCTTTTGGACCATCTCTGTTGCGTAATCGTGATGGAATGACGGTACTTTATTCCCCAGTTCTATTTTCTTTGTCCATAGCTCTCGCAGGACCCTCTCTTTGGTAGTAAATTCCAGAAAGTTAACAATGATGGGTCTCGGTTGGGCACCGTCCGCTGGCTTCTGTGCAAATGAGCGGTGTGCTCTCTGAATTTGGAAATTAAAATCTGCTGGCAGGTGCAGTTCGCTTTTCAGCAGGTCTTCCACAAACTTGGCCACAGATTCTCCCTCCTCTCCTTCAGTGACTCCATAGATACGTAGGCTGTTTCTCCTCGGCCTGGACTCCAGGTCAGTTAACTTGTCCTGAAGAGCTTTTTGTTCTCTCAGTGATATGACCAGAGCGTCATTAGCTTCCTGTGCCCAACGTTCTAGCTTTTCAATCCGCGACTCAGCCTCGTTGATCTTGCTGGTTTGGAGCTCCTGTTCGGTGATGACTTTCGCAAGTTGTTGATTTATTTTGTGTTTGAAGTCGTCCAAGTCTTTTTCCATGTCGTTCCTCAGTGTTTCTCCAAACGTGCGAAGGACTTCTTTTGATTCCGTTTTTAAATCCTGTATCTCCTTGCTAATAATTTCTATGTCCGAGCCCTTTTTCGCGTCGTTAGTCACGAGGAGTTCGTTTCGCCATCTCCCTCTGTTTCAGAGCAAGCTGGTAGTTCCGCCATATTGTCTGTTACCGTGTTTCTCTTTTGGTTGAATCAAGTTTTCCTTCCCATTCCAACGTTCCCCTGATCACTTTGTAGTTAATATGATATCTGCCAATAGTTATTCAACTTTTCGGGGAGTTTTTACCCTGGATGGTCGAGAGCCCTGGTGTCGCGCAGTCTACCGCTTTATGGCCAAACCAGAAGTCCCTTCCCTCTAGCCTTTTCAAGGGGGAGGTGGCTAGACTCGGCTCTTGTGGGACGAGAAGCAGAAGGCCTGTCCGATTGGGGGGGAAGATGAGATGACATTTTTGTGGGTCAACACAAACTCATCTGCGAGGACAGCAGCCTTGGACAATGACGACACTTTCTGTTCATTCAAGAACATTACCACCTTCTCTGGCAAAGAGTCTTTAAAATCTTCTAAAAGAACGAGCTCACGGAGTGACTCAAAGTCATTTTTGACATCATTAGCTGCACACCATTTATCAAAGAGGTTGCTTTTCTCCCATGCAAACTCGACAAAGGTTTGACCACTAGATTTTCTATGGTCCTAAATTTTTGCCGGTAGGGCTCAGGAACAAGCTCATAAGCAGGAATAATTGCTTCCTTTACAACATCATATTGCAGGCTGTCTTCTAAGAAAAGAGCAGACACCAACTCCTGTGCTTTTCCCACCCGCTTGCATTGGAGAAGGACAGGCCACATGTCTCTTGGCCAGTTGAGTGGCGAAGCTATTCGCTCCAAGGCACTGAAGTATGAATCAACTTCTGCCTCACGAAATGCTGGCACCAGAAAAATGTTTTTACTGGGGCTGGGCAACGATTAAAAATTTTAATCGCAATTAATCGCATGATTTACCTGATCAATCATGATTAATCAATTAATGTATACGCAAAAGCCAATAATGAATTTAAAAGAAGTCTTTCATACACTTTAATTTAAATGTTCTGCCATATAAACAAAAGCACCATAACATTTATCGTGCAAACACTTAACACCAGCACTTTACACAGAAACATTTTTAATGTAAATCTAAAGTTAAATAAAATGCAAATACAAAATTAAAGCCTATTTCCAATGCCAGGGCATTACTGTTATCCTGTTCCTTATGAAAAATAAAAAAAATCTACCTACAAAATCCTGAGCCACAATAATAACAGGCAATTTCTGAGGTAACAGCAGAAACATTTTTCTTTTATCAGGGAGCAGCATAACCAGTCTGTGTTCCCTTGCAAATGTCCCAGTTAGAAAGGTGAGGCACAAAAACGTTCACTTTTGGGTTTTTCTTCACAGGGGACTGGAATGTAAAGTCCACATTTATACTGGAGTTCCTTTGGAGAATCTCACTCAACTCAGTGCAGTTTGTCAGTTCCTGGAACTTGATGGGCAGTTATTTTAAATGTACTGCCATATGAATTAAAGTGCCATAACATTTACTGTGCAAACACACTTTTAACATCAGCATTTTTGAACAATTGGCAGCTAAGAAAAAAAAAATAGTGTAAATTTAAACTCAACTTAAACAATGTTTTAAAGCAATACAAAATTAAAGCTGTAAGCAGCGTTTGCGGGACTGAGCCCACTTGGCCACTGCCTGCCGTGACGTCCGCCACCTGGCCACGAGCCCCCGACACCCGCCAACGCTTCCCAACGCCTGGCGATTCCGCCCGAAACCCGCCGATGCCCCATTACTGACGCCGACGCCTGCTGATGACACATCAAGCACTGACTTGACATTACTGACTTGACATTTAGAAACATTTGATTTCTAAATGTGATTGATTACTGTATCATTTTGGAGATAATAAGCCTTAAAGTTGGCTTTTTGTTTTGTTTTGCGACAGCTCCAATATTCCATTTTTACTGTACAATAACATCAAATTGCTCCATAAGCTCTGGCAATGGTTGGTACAGTTGACCTCAGGACAACCTTGAATATATCTTCAATCATTATAAGGCATATTAATGTACCATTTTGGAGATATTAAGCCTCAAAGTTGTTGTTTTCCTTTTTTTTTTTAGCTTTTCAAACAGGCAAAAAGGGCCCAGTACTCAATTTTTTACTGTACAGTAACATTGCTTTGCTCCATAATTTCTGTCAGTGGTTGGTACAGTTCACCTGAGGAATACCCTGACTATATCCTCAGTCATTATCAAGCATATGTACAGTATCATTTTGGAGATATTAAGCCTTAAAGTTGGCTTTTTTTTTTTTTTTTTTTTTTTGCGACAGCTCCAATATTCCATTTTTACTGTACAATAACATCAAATTGCTCCATAAGCTCTGGCAATGGTTGGTACAGTTGACCTCAGGACAACCTTGAATATATCTTCTCTTAATATTCATGAATATTCTCACTTAATGTACCAGCTCCTTCCTGTAGACATGATATGTACAGTTAGTTATTCTTTGTTTGACGCAAGTGTTATATTAATTTCCTACTATCTGTACCGGTACTTCTTGTTAATTTGAAATAAACACTAACAGCATAATGTCAAAACAAAAACCGAACAAGTCAAACAGGAGCAGATCAGAAAACAAGGAGGCTTTGTACTAAAATATGGATAAAATATAAACAGGGAGTTGTCTAATGTCGTCAAGGAAGCCAACATTACGTTACCTGTTGATCAGCATGTTGACTCAGAAAATCCTCAGGCTCCTGCTGCGACATTTCATTTGGGGCGACGGTTGTGACTTCACTGCTGGTCCCGTGAGAAACTCAAATCGGTTCTTCACGTTTGTTGCGTGGCATGGGTTAGGACATTGAGAGGCATTATAGTGTGGTTGTGTGCACCAAATCGGACTCGGCTTCTAGCTCGATAGCCGTGCATAATTTACGCAAACGCAATGCTCTGTTTATGTGAACTCACGGAGTCCGACTCCTTGCACGTGCTGATCTCGACTCGATGGATTTATGAGCTTGATGACAAGTGTGTATTTTGGATTGGATTGATGTACTGCAATTCTAGTCATGTGAACAAGCAATTAGCATTCCTAGTTATATGTGGCATGACGAAATACTGTACTACCAAGTTTGTATTGCAGTATCTTCAGTTTATGGGGTAGAGGGTGCTCAAATTGGATTGATTGAAGATGTAGTTTAGGTACAATTTGCTTGTTTTTATCAAAATTTAAGTTGATTGCAGTTCAAGGTGGCACAATCCTATCAGATGTTGTCATTTGGTCACGAAGAACACTGGTATTTGATGATTATTACCATAAGTACCACCATGTTGCAGGCATTGTGGTTACAAGTTTCACTCCAATTTTGATTGTTGTCTGTATGACTAGCAATCTGTTGAGCTGTCTAGGGTTATCATTCAGATAAGGTGTCACAACTTTTAATTGCATGGGAACTTTGGGATCCATGGCAGATGGGCATTGTAAAAAAACGGATCTTGAGTCAGAAGGCTAGCTTGTCCTACTTGTGACCTTAATATGATGATTTTTTTTTCCCTGCCAGATTGAGGAGAAATTAAATGGACATCCAAACCGGATGTCCATTCATGTCCATTTAAGCAGCATTTTTGCAGATTTTAACACTGACTTGCATTAATAGGCGATGAATGAGCTGTGGCGCATTCTGGATAAGGGCAACAGAAAATTCATTGATGAACTAAAAAATGAGATGAGAAGACTTCTGCTGTACAAGAAACCAAAACCCAACCAAGATGCTGTCTCCCAAATTCTTGACCTGCAGTTTCAAGCAAGAAGATCCTTCATCGATAGTGATGTTCTGAAAGAACAGGACAAGGCCAACAAAGATCCTGGATGCATATCAATGTGTCAAGGATCTTTATCATGTAAGTGATTAACTTGTTTTGGTTTATGATGAAAAGCAAGCATTTTTGCAGATTTTAACATTGACTTGCATTATAGGCGATGAATGAGCTGCGGCGCATTCTGGATAAGGGCAACAGAAAATTCATTAATGAACTAAAAAAAGAGATGGGAAGACTTCTGCACCAATGTGTAATTTTATGGTGTTTGGGAAAAAAATGAAGTGATGATGCCACGCATAATGCTGGATGTAGTTCAGTAGAGTAATTTTGCTGTGTCTCTAATTGACTGTGTAGCTGTTTCCTTGGACATAGGATTGTTTATGTTGCGCCGAATGAATAGATGCAGAATAGTAATACTCTTCATGCTGAAAAAATAAGATTTTTTTTGTGATCAACACAAACCTAATAAGACTCATTTTTAGGAAGACTAACTTTGAACTCAAAGTTGATTTGTTCTATTCCAGTGGAATATTCCATCGCGCTGCTCAGGGCACTCCCCACACTCTTTCCTTCACCAAGTCCACCACCGAAGAAGCTGGGACATGCCAGTGAGGCACTGCTTCATGTCATTCAGGTGAAAGTTTGTTTGCATTTTCTCACATTCAACACTTCATAGTTCCATGCATGGATGTGGCGTTTCCTTCTTCTTTTTCTTTAGCCAACTGAAGATCCCACAATGTACTCGCAGAAGAGGTCTTTCTGCACTCCTGTGTTACTGTTTGATGGGACCCGCTGTCTCATCTGTCTTGGAGCCACTCCCGCCACCACGCTTGCCAAGGAAGACTTGAGTGACGGTCTGCTTCATCTGATGGGTTACTACTATGCCCTGCACCTCACATATCCAAAAGTGTGTGGCAACCCTTCTCTCTGTCATTCAGACAGAAGTGCTACAGGACACTATCCATGAGTGAGACACCACAGCCTCATACAAAAAAGACCATGGCAGAATGGAAAGATTTTATTGGGGAGTAGAGCTGTGTACTAGGCATAGGTAGTGATACACTCCCCTGGTAGTTGTAACTTGAGGGTGGGTGGGAGTCTGTTGTAACAAACATGTTATCAGTGGTGATAGGAACACGACACTATATGCTGTCCCCATACTGTTTTTTGTTTTTTTATGTAACTGAGTGTCAGGGAATCTGAATCAATATTCAATAATGATGACGGTGAATATTGTAACAACACAACATTACTTGCGTTCTAGAAATTATTGCTTGAAATTGTTTTAAGATGCAATGCCTTAGTGACATTTTTATTACAAGGCAGTGAAGGCACTGTCAGCAATTTAAGTGAATAAATAGTTGTTGACAATATTAATTCTGTTTGCTGAATTTTCTTTTGGGGGGGGGAGTGGGCATAGGGGGGGTGGATGCTTTGTCTCATTTTGAGAAAAAAAAAGCTAATATTGTGAACACTTAAATTAAGAAGAATTGTACTGTTAGTAGGTCTGGTTTTAAGATCTTTTCATTCAAATTAAGAAAGAAGCAAACGTGAAAAAAGAATTGAGAAGCTAGCATCAAGTTTATTTGACTTAGTACAGTCCTTGGAATGAGTGCTTTACTGTTTATTTCAAGAGTTTTTCCATTCTTCAAATGCCTAGATATATCGTCTTATTTTAAGAAATCTTACCAAGTCTAAATATCTTACTGCATTGGCAGATAATTTGACTTGTTTCTAGCCTGTTCTTTCTCAATTTAAGTGTTTATTTCTTAGATATATTTTGCAGTGTGTGGACACCGAGGGGAGCTCTAGAATTGGCTCATTCAACCGACCAACGAGCCAATCAGCAGCGGCGTCACAGGCCCTCCTCCTTTGTTCTCTCTCTCACTTTGACTTCGGCACTGGACAGCCAGGTTTGTGGAGGGAAGGTTGGAACAAGGTAAGGACGGGGTACCCCATATATTCATGTACGTAGAGTCACTAAGTCTTAAACTCACCAGGTTTGTATCGCTTATCGATAACCCTAATGCCATACAAGTCTATGAGGGTCAAAGGTCAACTTTGTCCTAGGGACATGGAGCCACTTTCAGGTTCATCAGGATCCTCCTGGACACACCCACGCCAAATTTGGGGCTTCTAGCCCATGAGGAACCCCAAAACCCTCACTCTAATTCCAGCCTTATCGCTAAACCCTAATGCAGTGCAAGTCTATGAAGGTCAAAGCTCAACTTTGTCCGAGAGACATAAAGTGTTTTTTAATGATCATTCATAAATGGCAAGAGTTTGCTTAGTGGAGAATTCACAATAAAAATACATTGACACTGTCAAAGATGGACTCAAGCACTATTATTGAACTATACTGTGTTTTTTGAGTGATGTGAAGCTTTTGACAAGCGCAGCGCAAAGGAGGCCCATTTGTTTTGTTTTTTTTGAAGGGGGCCCAAAATTCCTGGCAGCGCCCCTGAGCGGGCATCTCCAGCACTAAGGCAGTGGAGCTGCTGGCCACGAGAGAAGAATTAACCAGTCCATTGAAACCATTTGTTTGTTTGTTTGGTCTAGTGCATGGGGTGTTCCTCCATGTTAAGAAGGTCACTGAATGATTTGTCTATATCTGCCATCACTGAACTAAGATAGGGATTAAACAGAATCCCAATGACCTTAGTTATATGGTAAGTTTCACTGGACATTATTCAAACCCTTAACCTCTGAGTTGGACAGATAAGATTGGGTATCATGTTCAATAACCTCTGAATTCTCCAACCCAGACATCAGTCTATTCTTCCATGTTTAATGAACAAACTCAATAGTTTTGTGAATTTATATAAACCACCCCTGAACTGGAGATTACAGTCAGATCATTAGTATTTAATTATTATTGAGTCTATATTCTTAATTATTAATCAAGTCTTTTGTTCAATCAATGTATAAAAGTAAAGTCACTTTTTAAATGGAGTCAGATTAAATTAACTATGATGTACTTTACTTTGAAATCCGCATCTTAAAGGTCACCTATTATACTAATTTTCGGGCTTTTGTATTTGAAATCTTGCCCCTCCAGAACAGCAACGCACAATTTTCCGCGCTGAAAGCTTTTTAGATTTGCGTATCTCGCGGCTCGTTTCCTCGTATTCACTGTGTCCCGCTAAAAACGCTCTGTTTCACTTCACTCCACCCCAGCCTTGTCGGTGTATGCCCCCGCCCGGGGTCACACTCTTCGTCGCTGCTGAGCCTCACTTCCTCAGTTTGCCGGTGCGGGAGTGAAAAGGAAACGTCAAACTTTACGAAACAGGCACAATTTAAACACTTACCGTCGTGAAGGCTTCACTCTTTAGCAGCTGTTTAGCGGCTAATCCAGCTTCTTACGGACCCAGCGCGGGCTTAGTTACGGCCGCAAGGCGGACCGAAAGTCCCTGGACGTTTTTTGTGCCTTACGTGTCCCCGGAAATATATTTTACTTTGTGTACTGACCGTGTTTTTGTTTTGTATTTTTGCGAGACATTTTAATCGGGCTTAGAATGATTTTGTTTCATACTGTTGACATGTATCAAAACACTGTCCGAGCAGAGAAAATATGTCCGCTGAAACGATCACTTCAGTCATAGAGTCGTTTATTATTCGACAAGAATATCTGCACAACTTACGTCCACACCAAGCACAAAGTAGGAAGAGCTCTATACAACCCATATTACCATGCTGGCAGCGTGAACATTGCCATAAGGAGTGAAACTTGCGAGTCAAAATAGCTGCCTCTTCAGTTTCGCTGCTAGCGAACACAACACACATAACAAGCAGAGCACGGAGTTAGCGGTGGTGGCTAACAGTTCATCAACATGATTCAGCGGTTGTACGTTGCAAGTAGTCTTAAAACTAATGATGCTTGAGGTCACAATACACTCACAGTCCTCATACATGTTTTCAAATATTGCCGTGGCTGACTATTCTCTCGTCGTCCACCAGGGGGCCGAGTCGAGCCCATCTCACTCCCGTTGCCGACCGGACGAGAGGGGTCTGGCTGCAGACTGGTGTTCCATCACATCCGCATTAGGCTGAACAAACCTCCAACATTTTCTCTGTTCGTTCCACTCCGACGGTTGTGGTCCTTGGTGCTTCGGTAGTCGCTGGGTATTTTTTATTTTATATTTTTTAATTTTCCTGACACCGAAAAAACATTTTCTTGGAGCAGCGCATTGTGGAATCACTTCCGGGGCAGAGCGGGGGAGGGCGGAACCAGTCCGAGAGGGTGCCGGAGCTTGGCCATGAAAGGAGATCCGGCACACAATTACGTAATTCCGTGCCCAGTGTTGAAAAAATCTCTGTGAACTCAGCGTTTAGAACCATGCCCAACAATTTGCAGGGCTCACGTCCAAACGCATGAACGTCATTATTTGACGATATCGAGATCGTTTGACGATAGGGTTCAACATTGTAACAGTTTTTAAAGCTCAGAAAAGTGGAAAAGCATCATAGGTGCCCTTTAAATCTACCTCATTGGGCTGCCATTACAATGGGTGTTGGACCTGCGCTTTGTCTGTCAGGTTATAGGCTTATGTAGAACATTTCTTTTATTTCAAGGCTATTCAAATGTAGCTTTAAAGTTAAAATATAGCTTCAATAAAAAGGAGACATGAAAACCTTGACATGTATGAGTAAAATGAATCTTAGAGAATATTATATTAATATTTGCAGGTTTTGTATTTAACACAGGCTGTCTCCTGATATTGTACCCTGATATTTAGAGTAAACAGTACTTATATGTACCTTTCACTGCTTGGGATCATATATGTACCTTTTTGTCCCACAAAAGGGTACATACAGCAACCTTGAGGACCAATATTTAGACAAAGGGGGTACATTAGTGTAGATTGTACCTTGGGGGACAGAAATGGACCTGTACTGTACCCCTATTTCTGAGAGTGTTAGGTGCTCTGAATGGGAACACTGTCTGTGGTGTGGATTTTTAATTGTAAAACCGGGAAGGCATCCAATATCTTCCTCCTCACGTGCAAACACATCCGGTTCCTCATAGAGCATCTGCCGTACAACTTCTTGGTCATGCTCAGAGAGATGGTCCAGATTGACGTTTGGGTGCCATTTTGTTGGTGAGCTGTAAGAAGCTGTTTGGCTTTCTTTTTTGTTACAGCGTTTGCTATCGGTTGAGTATGCCTTAGCGGGTTTTTTCGTTGTGTGGGTTTTTTGTCTCATAAGGAGTTGCTTCTTAGGTTTTGATTCCACCTTTTTTAAAAAAAAAAATCCTCAATTTGCCCGCTAGATGGTTGTGCTTATCCCAAATATTTTCAACGTAAAATTCAGCGAATTATTATGTCTATGATGAGGTGGATTTTTGACTAAATTATACAGTAGAAATGATGTGAGGTATCATTGGGATAGCATGGGAGCTCTGCTATCATCACGGGAAATCATTTTTGGCCTTTTGGGGGGGACTCCAAAATGGAAAACTTTGTTATTGACATCACAGTATTTTTCCAGTTTTTCAGGTGGGTTATTTCCAAAATTATACAGTAGAAATGGACATGTGAGGCATCATTGTAAAGCATGAGAGCTCAACTTTTATAATGAGTTGACATATTTCACGGGAAATCATTTTTGGCCTTTTGGGGGGGACTCCAAATTTGACGACTTTACCAGTGACATTATGATAGTTTTCATTTTTCAGGTGGATTATTTCAAAAACTATACAGTACACATGGACATGTGCACTGCATAGTTAGTGTATAGTACTGTAAGTTTGGAACCCCACCCCTACTGGGTGTCAGGGAAACACCAATGACCGTTCCTCTCCTACTTTCACCAGTACCTCCCTCCCCTTGCTCCTCATCTTTCTCTTCCTAGTCCTCCTCCTCCTCCATCTCCTCCAACTGCAAGGCCAACCAGATAGTGTAATTAATTGATAAAGTGAGTGATTTGTTCAGAATATGTTAACAACACAATAAGCTTTCAATCAAAATAAAGCATTTACTTGACTTTATTGACTTTGCCATTGCCAAGACAAGTGTGGGCTAAGACATAATGCAGCAATTTCAGCCTTTTTCAGCCAGTATTTTGGGCTTGTTTTGAGGGTGCTCGGAGAAATATTGCCTGAGCAATCATAAAAAAAACTGCATCATCCAAAAAAATATTTGATTTTAGGATTAAAATAAGACAACAATATTTATGATTAACAAATTCACTTCAGAAAGGGGACATTGATATGTTTTCCAATGAAATTTACAATGATATCTCACATGTCCATTTCTACTGTGGAATCTGGTAGGAGAAAAGCTCAGCACACCCGTCCACACAGGTACGTAGGAGGAGGTTGCCGACCTTGGATCTCCAAATAATAAGAGAAACTCCAGCTCAACGTGTTGCACTTCACCAATTTAATGTCATGGGACCTTCATGAAAAAGTAACTGTGCTTTGGCAATATATAATGCGATCGGTGTGCAGGATGACCAATCATGGATCTGGCAGACTTAATCACTGGATGAGCATCAACTGTCTGAGAAGAATAGAAAGGATACATTAGAATGAAAAATACAGTGATGTCAATGGCAAAGTTGTCAACTTTGGAGTCCCCCCAAAAGGCCAAAAATGATTTTCCATAAAATATGTTGATGTGATAGGAGAGCTCCTATGCTTTACAATGACATCTCACATGTACATTTCTACTATATAGTTTTTGAAATAATCCACCTGAAAAAATTAAAATCATATTGTTAATGGCAAAGTTGTCTACTTTGGAGTCCCCCCCAAAAGGCCAACAATGACTTCCTGTGAAATATGTCAACTGACTGTGATAGGAGTTTCCATGCTTTACAATGATACCTCACATGTCCATTTTTACTGTATAATTTTGGAAAAAAAAACATCCACCTCAACATAGACATAATGATTTGCTGAATTTTATAGTTTGAAAAGTGTTGGGATAAGCACAGCCATCTAGCGGTCAAATTGCGGATTTTCTTTTTTTTTTTTAAGTTGGAATCGAAACCTAAGAAGCAACGCAGAAGCACCGTGGCGAATGTGGTGCCAACTTCAGCGCCGTCTTGTTTCTGTTGTGTGGATTCATTTGGGTGGTTGATTTGTGCTTTATGTGTTTGCTGCTGCAGTGACACCATTATGCCTCTAGATGGGGACACAGACCGTGTGATGAATATCAGTTGATGATTGATCACAATCCTCCTTTGGTCTGAGATGGAGGGGCACTGTGCGTATTCTGTTGATTGATGTACACTTGCAACTGGTGTATTGTCAGTCACATTTGAATCTTTGTTTTGTTTTGTTTGTTCCTCTAGACTCATGTGTTTGAATGAGTGTTCAAGTGTACAGCTATGTACAGTTGCGTGCAGCTGTTTTCTTGCATACATATTTTAATTCAGCTCAGAAAAAGGGAGAATGAAGTTCTTTAAGAGTAAGGGAGCACAGAAATCACTCCTGCTGCTTCTTAGAAACCTCTCAACTCAGCGAGAAAAGCCTGTGACGGAAAAAAAAAAAAGAATAAGAAATCTCAGTGTTTGAATGAGTTTTCATGTTAAAATCTGGATGCAGGGGTGTACTTACATAGATGCCTTAATTCAGCTGAGGAACATCATAGAAAAGGTTTTCCAGTTGTTTTCAAAGCAGAATGGCTTTCAAGTTGTTCAAAATCAATGCTACTCCTTTAATAACACTCAATGGCATTAGAAAAGACATGCGTATGAAGGTGTTTTCTTGTACAAGAGCCAAAACTCTGCTCGTGAACACAAGAACAGATGTTTTCCAGCAGTTTTGCAACACATAATGAATGGAATCTGAAAGAACAGCAGGAAGGACAAGAAGGGCACCAATCGGTGAGTGGCGAGGGTACTCCAGGATTTGCATAATTCAAGAAAGGGAGAAGCTAAATGGGACAGAAGGAGGAGGAGAGACGGCCGGTGGCCGTAACACACTGCTGATGCCTGCAGAGTGCACAGTTCAGCGAGAGAAGCACTTTGCTTCAATAAGAAAAAATTACGTCCCACAGTGTTGAATGAGTTTTCATGTTAAAGTTTAATTGCATGTGTGTCCTTATGGGGGAGCCTAAAGTGTACTCAGGGGGAAGGGGAGAGATGTTTCCTAGCTGTATTTCAGCAGAGAATGAAACTTGCACCGTTTAGGCTGGCAATGCGCTCAGCTCAGCGAGGGAAGCACAATGCAGCAATGAAAAAAAAAAGACATCTCACTGTGTTCAATGAGTTTTCATGTTAAAGTCTGAATGCAGGTGTTTTCTTGCACAAATTCCTGGATGCATGAATTCAGTGCCCTGACCCCCCAACCCTCCTCCACACACACACACACACACACACACACACACACACTGATTAAATTAGTGAACTTTTGAAATTTTTAATTTTTGCAATCTTTTTTTTATTTTTATTTTTTAATAAAAGTATTCCAATCCAGTCATTGATGAAACAAAATCTCTGCTTTGTGCGTTTGCTGATGTGCAGTGACACCACTATGCCTATAGATGGGGACACAGACCGTGTGATGAATATCAGTTGATGATTGATCACAGTCCTCTGTTGGTCTGATATGGAGGGGCACTGAGCTTGATGTAAAGAGAGGGGGTAGAAAGTTTTCTTTTAAAAGAAAGTCGGTGGTTGAAAGTTTTATTTTGGAAAGGTTATTTTTATGAGGTTGTTGTTTGCAGAGTGGTTTCATTTGTGTTGGAGATTGTATTTGATTTTTTTCTGTTGGTGGCTCACTTTAAGGTACACAGTAAAAAAAAAAAAAATGCAGTGTGTTTCAGAGTTAACCTATTTTAACCTAGATAGAGGAAAAGCTCATATTTTAATCAGGCCATTTTGTGTGAATTAGAACTTTACTTGCTAACTTAAATATGTTTTATTTAGCATTACATTTGTTGTAAGCCTGACCTTTTTCTTTTTTAATTGTCTTTTTGTTTTTATGTTCTCAAGATTTGTCACCTGTGCTGTGCCTCTTGTGGAATAAAAGCAATTAAATGCACTGAGTGAATTTCTTCAGTCTGACTTGTGGACCCCCTTCCCTTTCAAGTGTGGGAAAGCGTATGCAGTGGTGAATACTTGACCATGTCACTGTTGCCGCAAGTGCCACTGTGTGTTACTACCCGTGAAATCTGCCATGGCTTCTAGGGGTGCCATCAGAGATGTCACGGCTCAGGTCAGGGCAGATGCTGCTGTTCGTTTCCGACGTGGCAGATGCTTTTTTGTTGTTTGGTAGATCTGTCACTCCCTGTGCCGCTACCTGTGACCAGTGTTGGTCAAATTAGTTTGAAATAGTAATATCTATTACTGATTGCTCCTCCTAGATAAGTCAAAATGCTCGCAACAGGAAACTACACGTAAGAAACTTCAAAATGAAATCATGCAGCCTGGAAGAAGGCTTTTTTCTATATTTAATTTAAAAAAACAAAAACATTGACATGAAAATGACCAATTTCTTGCTAAATAGGTTTCTTTAGACTGTTCTTTATTATTATTATTATTATTAGTAGTAGTAGTAGTAGTAGTATTATTATTATTAATAACAACACAAACATTATTTCATTAGGCCAGATCAACTGTCAAAATGGGTTTAAAATAGAAGGCATGTGTGGAAGAGAGGCATTGTGGAAAACATAATAATATTCAGTTCTCTTCCAGTTCTTATTTTCATTCAGTTGTTCTCTCAATTGCCTGCGCAGAGAATGGAAGGTGAGAACGACAACCAATACTAACTAGTCAATTTGATGTTGTATAAACAACTAGGCTACATGAAAGAAAATAGTGAAACAAACTTTATTCAATGTTTAAATAATTAGCGACATCAACTTTAAATTCTAGTTTCAACATTGATGTGATGTTGTGCTGGTGATGGTGTGCTGATGTGATGGGGGAGGGGTGCTAGTAATCGTCACTGCTGTTCTTCACAGGTTCAAATCAGATGTTCTCTGATGTTGCCTCACTGTTGGCCTGTGCTGGTCCTGATAGTGTGTTCTGTCAAAGATGCAATTTATTTTGTTATAAACAATGAAGGTATGGAGTACAGTTGAATGTATTTGTAACCCGGGGGGTTAATTATAATGGAGATTCAACAATCGTCCCTTGTTTGAAGTGTTGAAAATGGTTTGCTTATGTTATTTATTGTTCTGTTTATTTTGCGTTGTCTCGGCTGCGGTGGCCAGCGATGGAAATCGCGGAGATGGCGTCGACGAGGGGAGGGGAGGGGGAGGGGGAGGGAGTTGAGGGATGGAGCGGTCGACATCTCGGAGTTAGCACTCAGGTCCCCGGTTCCGTCTCGCTGGTCACAAGTGCTGCCATCGAGGTGAACTAAAAAAATTGCAAAGTCAGCTATTGGTTTGTTGAAAGAAAACAACCCTCTTTATTTTCATTATTATTTCTTATTATTCAAATATTTAGTTTATGTTGAATAGTTGTTATTATTATCATTTATGATCATAATTATCATTTTTTATTTTATTTTATTTTATTTGCACCATAAAACAGAGGCAATGCATAGATTTTAAAAAATGTACACAGAAAGTGGTAAGAGGTAAATACCATATAATAAAGACAAAAAGAGTATAAAGTTAAGACTCAAAGTGAAAGTGAAATCATTAAGTTGAAGATATAGAGTCTTTACGTATAAGATAGGACTTCAGTCTAGACTTAAAATTAAATAAGGATGTAGATGTTTTCGCTTAATTAAACTGTGAATTCCAAAATAATGAACCAGTCAATAAAAGAAAATTTACTTTGTGCTGTATGGCAAGAGGGCATTGTCGACAATAGTTTGCTCCTTTTATTACTCAAGTGTGTTTGTTTATCAATCAAGGGTTTCACATTCAAGGGTTGAGTGAGCTTAGAGTGGGAATACATATTGTGTTAGTAATTTAGTTATACTGTTGGGTGTTGACAAATTAATGCATTTTACTAATCGCATGAATCTATTTTTCAGAGAAATTTGTGGTGGCCTGCTTCTGCAAGAACTGCAAGCAAAAAACAAGAAGTCACTACCATTGCCCATTATGTGATTTTCGAGAATTTTCACAGGCAGCTGTATTTGGAAATCATTTAATATCCATACATGGTAGGTGTTCTGATGTGGCATCAGCAAACATTTAATGTTGATTTTAAAAAACATCTCCAAATTTTAAAAAAATTCTCAAAAATGAGAGGGAGGTTTTTCTTTTAAAATTAAGTCAGCAGTTGGATGGACAAGCAGGGAGGGAAGATCTTTATATAGTGACAGTGTGTAAGAGTAAAACCAAGCAATTGTGATTGCTGCATGCAAAGTAAATAATGAAATACAGATAATTTCATTAATTTTACAAAGCACTAAAATAGAAAAAAAAAACTGACTACAACTGGTACCTCTCAATGAAGCTACAAACAGACATTTTATTATCAGATGTTTTATTGAAGTAGTCAGGCATGAGCCATCTGAATATCTCTATTAAATGTGTTGGTATACGACTCCCTCCCAAAACATGTGGTCATGTAGGCAGCAAAGGTTGTTTCAAAGTAACAGGTAATTATTCGTGTAAGCCTGTAGGCAACAGGTCTTACCAAAATGCTCCATATTTTCAGTACCATTATAAAACAACACGCTACTTCATAAAGAGAAAATGTTTTGTCGTGTCATGTCATGCTAATAATTTTTTTTTAGGTAGTTCTGATTTTGGGGTACATGTTTTAGTCATAAAATGACCTTGATTGTATAGCCTATATTGTCATGTTATCCTAATGTTTACTGCATTTTCACAATGTCTATCTCCTGCAGGTATGGAATCACAGAAGAGAAAAGGTAATATATGGCCCCAATTAACAGTGTTGGAATGTTGTTGTTTTTTTATTCTCAAGAACTTTCAAAACAGGTCTTGAATGTTACAGCATGCCATTTCGTGTCCCTGTTCTGCCAGTTGTGATAAATAATCAAATTCCTTCCCCTAAAATTGTTGAATCCCTATCAGTGAAATTAGAGTGTCTGGTGGTGAACAGTGTTGTGTTTTCACCTGCAATGTTATAAGTTTCATTTCCCATTGTGTAGCAAAATGTGTCTCTGTAGCCCATAATCCTCTCCTACAGAACCACCCATCTGCTACAGTATCTGTGCAGGGCAGAAGCACTATACTTTGAGTATGGCTATAAATAATTGTTTACGTGTTCATTTTTTGTGTTTTTCTCTTATTTTGCAAAGAATCCGAGCACTACAAAAAGAAAAGCAGAGAACATTTCAGATGAGTCAACAGGAGAAACGCAGCTTGTGAAGTCCAGGCATAGACATTTTCCTTGCCCACACTGTCCAGCTGTTTTAAGTGACCAGAAAAATCTGAAACGCCACATTAAAGATGTCCACGACATTGACTACACACCCATGGTGTGTGTTCATGTCAGAAATGGTATTTATGTCACACCCAAGTATGACCATAGCCCTGTGTTCCCCATCCATGTCATTAAATCCACAACTTCACAGAAAATGGATTGCAAGGTACCCAAGTGCAGAAGATTTATGCAAATAGCATGGTCGTCTGGAAACCTAGGAAAAGAATGTGCACATCTGGAGAGGACATCAAAAGCCAAACCATACATCAAGCCTGCAGTCCTCACAAGTGGATCACTACAGGACATGATGAGCAAAGGGCTGATGTCATCTGAATGGGGTGACAAATGTGACAAACTGAACACGGCTGCAGTACAGTGTGGCATTGACAGTGTTTTCCCAGTTTTTGTGGAAGATGGGGAACAATCAAAACGTTGGCACTTCTTTTCTATATTCACCAATGAAAGTGACAACTGGTCTTACTTTGGGCCGACTAGGGTGACATTTGATTCTGTGGCTGGGCAGTGGAACTGTCAATGTCGGGGAAGTGGACAATCTCATCGCTGCGTCCATCGCATGATGGGAATGTGGTGGATTTTCCAGGAGTTGCCAGGCACCCTAGCAGCCACCTCTGACATCCAAGTGCATGACATTGATGACTTGGAAAGTCACATGCTAGAAAGCAGCGTTACCTGTGAGTCACAGAACTTGAATGGCCGGAAAATATGTGCAATGACAGACTACTTAAAAGCACAAAAGCGCATCCCATGCCTGCAAGAAATACCAGTGCATCTCAGGACAAAGGAGGAACAACCACCATCATGCCCCTACTGTCCAGGGCCCACCCCTCCCATACTTAATCCATCCTGAATAGCAACCACCCAGGCTATGGTGTATGGAATTAATTATGTAAAAAAAGGTCAGTCAATTTAAAAAAAGAAATTCAATAGTTAAGCATGTTTAACCACATCATGATATAACAATATTTGGTAAAGAATGGAAGACTTTGTGTCCATGTAAAAATAATACCTGATTAACATTCATTTATTGATACAAAAATTGATACAATTATTTCTATCAACAGGTGTCTCTGTCGCTACAAAAGAGTGCCCAGTTTGTAAAAATGTTGTGAGGTTCCAAGAATATTCATCCGGATTCCACAACTTTAACAACCGTGTGTTTCTAACACTGCCACTGTGTGAGCTTCTGCTGTCCGGTTTGGCGGTAAGGCAGCCAGAAATCCTTTGTGTAATACAGTTGCCCGTATACATAAACACTAACTGAAAACTTCAATGTGTTTACAGAACAAGACAACCAGTGGACGCATGTTGGACATTCTGTCATTCTTCAATGGCAACCGCTACCACCATCAGCTAGTGAGGAGAGCCTTCCACCATTTTTTGTCCCTAACTAGTTTCAAATATGACTACTATTGTTACCAGTGTGGATACCACCCAGCTGTGGTGATTGGAGATGCAAATTGGAAACTGGCCTTTGATGTCCCACGTAAGCATATGTGATAACTTAAACACACAACCCGTGCCCATATGAAATTTTTAATCATAACTTCCTTCTGAATGTTGTTGCTTTGGAATACTTTGCCTCTTTGTTAGAATAACATACTGATAGCAGTGAATGTGCTCTTTTTTTGAAAAGTTGTGTGATTTTCATGCCTTTGCAATCAATTTAAAAATTTTACTTGCAGTTGGGACATTTAAACGGACTTCTTCATGCTCTAGATGATAAAAAATGGAGAATAGAGCAAAAATTATGCCAACTATAAACCTTTGTAAATGGTTGCTATATAAATATTTTTTTCGGAAATAAAATAAATCAATAATAATAACAATAATAATGATAATAATAATAATATTAATAATAACATGTTTTTCACAAATAGGATCGTCTCTAACAAATCCATATTGTACATCTGTTGGCCACTTCACTTTGGCACCATGGATGGGAGAAAACACCAGAGTGGGAAATATTCTCCCTAAAACCGAGGTCAAGAAGGCCCTAAAAAAAAAGGACAGATGAGATCAAGCATCACAATAAAAAATTAAATGAGGACATCATACTTGAGATCATTGACTCTAAAAAGGTATGCAAAGTACTGTGCAAAGTTTGTTACTTTGACTATAATCCTCCATGCAGTGTTGCCAGTCCTCACAATATTTTTTTTCTGGGTGTTAAGTACAAGATGCTGATGTGATGAGTGCTTCATATCATGTAAATGGCTCTTTTTCAGCCTCAGAAAAAAGATCTCCAGGACGCTTGTTACACCGTGGGTGTGTCTTCTGAGGGGTCAATTGCCGATATGATGAACAGGCTTCAGGAGCTTTTAAACTTTAAGGATGTGTACCCCAAGCTTTTTGTGAAGTTACAGAAAGCCGGCGGTGAGTCATAATTTGTTTTGTGAATTTCCTGTTTTGTTGTTACCTTCGAATAATATTAATGTAGTCTTCCATGTTGTTGTTTTTTTTCTTCAGGTGGTGTCCTTCATTTTTCCTGCGTGCATGGTGTTGTCTATTATTTGAACTTTCTCTTCTGGACGGAGTCGGCAAGAGACCACACAGACGGGCTGCTAAGCTTCAAGCAATTTCCCACTTGTTACATTTCCGATGTAGCTGGACAGGTTGCTCGGCACACCAATAATCGCACAAAACAGTTATCCTTCCAACCACATGATGGAAGACTGTGTGCCCCAACAACTGAAAATATCAAACTGGCAGCCAAGAAAGAACTAAAAGTTGATTTGGAGTGGATAAATAACCTGAGGTCCCCATTCCCACTCCTGCCAGAAAGGGACATAACGTCAGGGATACATCCGATAACGAGAACTCATGACAGATACTCCCTGTATGACAGGTTTCATCAGAAAAATCAGAAACGTCCAGAAGAAAAAATGAGAAGCCTCAACATATGTCCCACCCTCAGAGCGGAAGTTAACTCTTCTGTTGCAGAGCAGTTAAATCGAGAACTTGCGTCTGTGAAATACTCTTTGTGCCAGACGAAAGAGGCACACTTTAAGCAGACGGTGAGGGTGCTGATTGACATGCACAATGAAAAAATTAACAGGGCTTTCAAGGCCGAAATGGACGCATTGTGTAATACACAATTGTGTATTGGCCTGTATGGGATGCTGGGTCTCCAGTCTGCTGGTAAGTTTGGTCAGTATATGATGTTACAGAGTAATTGTCAATAATATTAAAGTAGACAGAGTGATAAAATGTTAAGAATGTACAACTGTCTGTTATCCTGTTGGTGTGACCCAAAAAGGGGTGAACATATACGTATGTATGACAATGTAAATCATTTTTTTCAGGAGATATTTCTCCCCTAACCCCCCATTTTTTATTTTTTTTTTAGGAGAGAGCATACAGTCTGCCCAAGTTGGACCGACCTGGGAACACAGTGCAACGTCATTTGTTGCACAATCTTATGCTGTTGGGGAAAACGATAAGGTAATCACACTCTGTGTAGTTTTCCTTTGGTCCTAAGTGAAGCCATAAGTTATAGGTGATTACAGTTCCCATTCCATGTGTTTATGTGTTTATGTGTTTATGAAGGCAAAACTGAAGGAACTTTTCAGTGGGTCTCGGGATGAACATCAAATCCTGGCCAGTTGAACTCGGCGATTCCCACTGACTACAAAGGACCTTCGGAGTGTTTGCCCACCGGAGTTGTTGGGACAGTCTTCACTGCGTATGCCATGGCTGACTGATGATGTAAGAGAAGATACATTTTACTGGTGAAATGAAATGAGTTGTTATGACATTTACTGCAGTGTCTGCATTTTTATTTCTTTATCAGAAATTCAGATATGTTTTTTAACACGTATATTGAATTACAGGCGGTAAACTATCGAGTAGCACAGCTGGCTCGAGAGCACATGGTAATACATTTTAATTTCCTACTTGCCTATATGTTTTTAACGTCTGAACAAATTTTACTTAAACATTGATGTGATGTTTTCTTTTTTAGTGTGGTTCTTTGGGTCAGTTTGACTACATTTTATGGCACCGTGAATGGCAGAAGAGTGGAGCTGTCAGTGATGCTCTTTTGAAACACATTCCCGTAGGTCCTTTTTTCATGAAAGGAGAATTTTTGTCGAAACAACAAAACACTTCTGCTACGAAGATTGATTGTTTTGTCAAACCTCATGTTATTGGCGTGCTACAGGTCGCAGACAAGATTTTCCTGCCAAGAATTGTGGGTCATTCTACACCAGAGACAGACAACCATTTCATTCTTTGGGTGAGCCACCAAAACTTTCAAGCTTTCATTTAATTGTTTCACTTTAATAGAATTGGAAAGGTAAATATTTCTGTGTGACAGTTTGGCTCAAACGCTTTTGTTCTTCAACCTTAAATGATGCTGGAATATCTAAAGCCATAATCTATAGAATGACCTACATATAAACTCATGCAAGTTGAGCTAGAAAAATCAGTTATACATTTGTATATGTACAGCAGTGATAACACATTTATTGTCTTAAAGGTGTTTGACTTCATCATAAAAGAAATCCGAATTTACGATTCCCTGGTGATTTACACAAGGATTGAAGACATTGACATGGACCTTCTCAGGTAAAGTGGGAAGTAGCATTTCATTTAAAATGTCAAATTTATTAGAAAGGGAATTTAACTGTATGGTAACCCTAAACGATGGCCACCTTCTTCCTTTGTAGACATGTCTTCAGATTCTCTGGTGGACTCCAAGGCTGGAGTTTAAAGTTTCCTCCACAGTGGAAGCAGCAGGACTCCGTCAACTGTGGTGTTTTTGTGTGTTCTGTGAGTTTCCTACTATGTTCGGTTCAGTGCATGTGTGGTCTATAGGTTCATAAATGTAATTTATTTTCTTTCAAAACAGGCGGCTGAAAATGAGGTTACAGATGTCAAGGCGACTTGAATCCTTGACCTTGAATCAGTGCAGGACTCTGCGTCTGCACCATGCAACCCAGATGATCAAAAACCTGAATACTGAGGTGAGACTAATTGATGAATTAATATGTCAAAAATCTATACTGGTAACAAAAAAATTGTTACAGCATAGGTCTTGTTGTACAGGACTTCCCACCGACTAAAGAAGACCGGTTAAAGGTCGAAAAAAAAAGAAGCAAGGCTGCAGGAAGCGGATGCCAAACAAGAAGACTCCAGCAGCCATTGCTTGGCATGGAAAATAAAATCATGTTTGTTCCAGCGAGCAACTGGGACAACCAGGTGTGTAGATAAAAAAGACAGCTTATCTGTATGGTATAGCTTTACTTAGTCGACATAGCATAGCACAGTTGTCTAGATCATTTTGTCTTAAATCAAATGAAATGGATAAACTTGATTGTGCATCTTGTCTTGTAGACTATTGTTAAAGCTTTCCCACTTTTGTTTTCCACCAGTGTTTTCCATGAAGACGTCAAGACATTTGCATGGGTTCAATGCAGTGTTTGCAAAAATTGGCTGCATTTCCAGTGTGCTGGTGTTCAGGGTGACTGGACATCAAAGGATTTCTTTTGCGGATGCCATGTAATCCAAGATGTGTAAGAATAATGTCATATCAGAGCCATGGCCGCCACTGAAGTCAACATTATTACTGTATTAGTTTGACAAAGAGCATTAGGGAGGAATTTACCTTAATGTGTCAAGTCATTTTCAGTTCCTTTACATTAAATATTAGAGATAGAATATATTTCATTTCATTATGGGTCCACAGCAGTAGGAAATCCTGTGGATAACATAAACAATTGCCAAATTAAATAACCCGGTAATCAATGATTACTTACTTTTGTAACACGTAGAAAGCTATTTGCACAAGAGATTCTTAGCTCTTGAACACGTTACCCAATCATCAATCAAGACATCATGCTAGTTATATGTACATATTGTTGTCAATTACCAATTACATACATTGGGTTATTTAAAGTGTATTATTTCAAAGCAACATGTTAAATTTTGGCAATGTTTTGTTTAAAACAGAGACAACATCCTGCAGTCAATTAAAGTAGGCGACATTCTGCCAGATGAAGAGATAAAGGTAATGACATATCAGGCCTACTGTGAACCTTTCTTCAATGAGCTGTACTATGTTTTGTCTCATAAATGTCATTCCCTAATTGCAGCAGGTGAAAACCTAATCTAACTGTAAATATGCATCTGAAATTCTACAGGATTTAGAGATAAACTTGCTGAGTGGGCAGGTTCTCTCCAACAGAATGTATCTGTGGAGACACAGGGGGTTTGACCCTGCCATTAAGAAACAATACAGTGAAAATTTCACTGTATTCAACAACCTGAAGGTTAGTGGTGTTGTCTGTTATTATTGTCTTATTGCACTTTTTGTTATTGTTATTGTTATTTATTTATTTGGCTAAAATCAAACAATGTAATTAAGGACGGCACAATATCACACAATATTTCAACAGCAAAGATGCACACGCATTGCAAAGGTTTTTTACACCCTGGGAAGGGAGATAAATTACAGTTGTTATATAGACTATTTGTGACTTTGAAAACATATCTGTTAGCTGACACAAGTAATTACTTTTTATAAGTGTATATTTTATTGACTTTCAGAAAATCAATAACAGATACAATTTATTCAGAACAAAAACATGGATAAAGGTGGATGAAAAATAACAGAGCACAGGGTTCCTGAAGACAGTTTTGGGGGTAATAAAGTGTTTAAAGAATTTGAAACTATTACAGGCTAGTTACATGACTGAAATGATGCATTCAGTGACTTTAGGTGGGGGGAGTGAATATATCATCTCACAATTTGTCTGTGTGCCAATCTCACACATTGAGCCATGAATTATTCAATGTCTGACCACCATGCCAAATATAGATGGATGTTCATGTTTCTTTACTTGTTACCCAGACAGAGCAGATGAGCCAGCGCTTAGAGAAACTTAACAAACAGCTGTTTGTCACTGATGTCCTCTTGCCAGAGGTGAGCTAATGAGGTTATGCAAATAATTCTAAATTTCTACAAGACTTCATGTTTAAAGCAAAAGTTAGTGAATGACGAATGGCATATGCCTGTAAAAGCTATAGGTGTAAATTGACTTTTTGGAATTTTGAGAATACAATTCTGAGAAACACTACAACTACAACAAAGTCAAGCATGATTTAAAGTTTCAAGTCCCACTGATTGTCGCTTCCCACTGCAAAATGAATTTATAAAAGACTGATGTATTCAAAATGGTTATTGTTGTTATTATTTTACACACTTGTTACAAATATTGATATTCCTTTTTTGGGTTTTTAGGTTTTGATTCAGTGGTTGCAACTCAACAGCAACATGTGTCGCTATCGTGCTGAATCTATTCTTCTGAAGAGCACATCTGCGAAGGGGGAGAAAAGGTACCCAACATTATTTGCATTGTGGGCATACTCCCAAATATGTGACATCATCTAATCCATTATGCAACTTGTGGCAAATAGTGGTTTTGCACCAGTCCATTTACATATGTTTTTTTTTTTTTTTCCCAGTGTGGAAGAGCAGACAGAGAATGCAGAAGAGGTAATTACTGCTACTATTACTGCACTTAACAGTATAAGCGCTCAGAAAGTGATATTGCTTGTTAGTATGAAACATAATAATAATTTTGTATAACAGCTTTTATTATAAAAGTATATACTTTCATAGCACACTTAACTTGCTTAACTTGCTCAATGGTGACACCTAATGGCAGAAATCGTTAAGGCAATACACAATTCCAGACTTCAGAACATTATGAATGTTAAATTATGCCATCTGAAGCCTGGACATCTGTATATTTTTTTCAAGATCAGTTCTTTCCTGTGAAAAAATAACAGTGGAGCTGAATAAAAACCTGGCAGATTAAGTCGATCCATCTATCTTGTTCTGGTTTTCTGGAAGAAGATTGTAGTCGTGTATTATTGGAAATCAAGAGATCCCTCACCACCTCCCAGGTCCACCTGAGGGATTCCAAAAAATAACATTAACCTTATAAAACCCATATAATATATAACATGCTAACTAAATGAAGGGTAGTGATCAAGCTCCAACAAATGTCATTCAATCACATACCCATTACTTATTTCTATGAATGAACATTTGATTTTAGGTTGCTCAATATACTGTACTAAAGACAGAATTCTTACTTACGAAATATGAAAGATTTGTTATTGGTGTACAGTAATTCCTTTCTAAATGTTAAGCAATAGCTGGAAATTACATCAATATAATACCTGGACCATGTTTTCATCTTTACTGCAGGAAAGTGTCCTTATAAGGCATGCCATTGCTGCAGCTGACTGGTGCCGCCGGACAAAGTTTATGTTAAGGGTTAGGTTCCTCAAAATTATGAAACACTTATGGCAGGCAACAGTGAGAAAATGATGTAAAAATGTCAGAGAGAGAGAGAGAGAGAGAGAGAGAGAGAGAGAGGCTGGAGTTAAACTCAATCGATCTATTAATCAATTATCTAACATTATTTAAAGGACATTTTTGCTTCCAAGCAATCAGATTCTTTGTAAAATAAATAAATAAATAAAAATAAGATGGTCAGTGGTTTGTAAAATCCCTATAACATTTACAGTGTCACCTCCAGCGAACAGCGGCACAAATAACAGCATCTCCAGCGACACCAAGCGGCGACACTTCAGGCAGTCGCAACAAGTGCTGCGACTGTTGGCAACACCGAGCTGCGAAAGCAGTCGCAGCAAGTTTTTTTTCTCTTGAAATGATGACATTACAAACTCTAAAAGGGGATAATAAACACTGATAAAAATTAATACATCATATAAGTAAATAGAAAACATGAATTTTGTAAAGGAAACAAAATAAATATTATACATAAATATTAAAATAAAGTACAGTAGTAATAAGAGGTTCATATAAAGTAAAAGAATAAGTGAATACGGCACTTAAATGCATATAAAGGAGCATAAGTACTGGTATTTTAAATTAAAATAACAAATAGCAAGCAACGGTCGCAGCAAATGCCACAAATGCCGCGAATGCTAGCAACACCGAGCATCGACACTTCCGGCACCAAGCAGTGACACTTCCGGCAGTCGCAGCGAATGCCGCAGCAGTCGCGGAACGGGTGCCACTGCCACAAATCGAGCCTGCTGTCTCTCCTACCTCGGCAAAGTTATGTACCGACAAAGTTTCGTTGGGGGGGTATGACTGGCTTCACGCGGGCCGGACAGAGACACGCAGCAGGTTTGTCCATGTCTGTGTTAACTGCACGTTTTTCTCCTCAATGCCCCTACACAAAAATGGACGCCGCCTTGTTTCGTTGTTTATTAGCATGCTAATTGTTAGTAAAGCTTACGTCTAACTAGGTTGACGGTGACGAAGCCTTTTCCTCGAATCCAGCGGTTCACTTGAACCATGTAATGGAAAATAAGTATTCTTGGCCTCCCGTGTAATCTGTTAGTTTCACTGTATAACCTTCTGGAGACATTCTCCTCGTGGCCCGCCAGGGTGAGGTATTTGTTGTTTTGTCTCCTCTCATCCTCCCCTCCTTCTTCCTTATCTCGTCCCCTGCGGGTCCACTGTATAAAAGACCTTCTTCTTCCTTTTCTCTTTGCACTTGCACTGGCATTCATTCGAGCTGTTGCACCTGTTGCATCTGTTCTGTTGGTTGTACTTTGTTTGTGCCTCGGATATCCGATCATTTATTTCGTGTTCATTAAATTACTTATTTACTCAGCATTTCTGCATCGGTAGCTTTGCTCTTTTCCACAACAGTTTGGCGTCACGAACAGGATAGCTGGAGACCCGTCAGTGAAACTCTGGGACGTCGAGGGCCACGGACCAGGAACGGAGGAAACTCCTCGTTCCCCCTCTACCTCGAACCAAGCATTCAGAGACGAGAGGATCGGCGTCTAAGAGTGGATCTGATCGGCTTCACGTCTATCCAAGCGAACCTGGAAGGGAAGTGCTGATTCAGAGATCGGGTGAGAAGTAATTGTTCTTGTCTCAGACATATCAGTGACCAGTGGGTTGTTTTCATTGTCGTCTACGAACGGTCCCAGGGCAGGACGGAGCGCATACGTTAACCGTGCCTGTCAGGTCGGTGTTGATTCTGAATCAACACTGAAATTCCCGCTCCACAAGTGAGCCAGAAGCTTCTGGTAGGTAAACTACCAGAGGGGTGAGTTTTTTCTCCACCTTTTTGCTCCAGAGTAAGAAAAAGGGGTGCACGGGGACGCCTGTGTATTTTCTGACTTGGAATTTTGTGAAAACTTAGTGAAAAGTCAGAGTAATAAGTCTAGCTAGACAGTGCTGGGGAAGAACCAGAGCAAAGTGGCTGCTGCTGTTCCCCAGGGGGGACCAATTGTGGACGACATGACGAAAAAATATGGTCCAGATTGTCTTGACATGTTGGGAATTTGGGTTGAAAAGTATGATTTCCCAGCAGGGGGATCACTGAGTTTGGAGGAATTGAGAAACCTCTGGGATAAATTGAAGATAGCAGAGGGAAAGGTTACAAAAAAGAAAAAAACAAACAAATATGCAATTCAGATCATCAAAGATCATGAAAGGTGTTTTTCATTTTGGAAAACTGAAGCAGAAGTCAGGGACAGGAAACAAGTAAAAAAAACAAAAACAAACGTGTGAACAGCGCTGGGCGCTGGAGCACAGGGGTGACAGAGATAACGGCAGAGGGTGCACACACTCACACACACTCCCCAGAGGAGGGAGAAAAGGAGCCGCTCACACACGAGCATTCAAATGCATCAAATCGTCTGTATCCTTCTCTTACAGGCCCGAGGGACCCTCTCCTGGACATGCCTGTCTTCCCTCCTCCCGCCTGCCCTCATCCAACGCTACCACCGTACAACCCTGCGCACTCCAGCACCGACGCCGCAGCGTCGCCACGTTCATCAGGACTGCCGTCAACCAAACGGCCAGCCTCATCACTGCTTTCAGACAAGGGCTGCTCCCCCAGATCGCCAAAGCAGTTAACAGAAGCTGCTGCGTGGGGATTGAAGATGCCCGGCTGACAGAGGTCCGACGTCATGCAGTGCACGCTGAGAGGCTTCTGCAGGAGGCCAGCGATGCAGAGGACAAGAAGATAAAGCGTACCTCCCTCACCATGATGAAGCACCTCAGTGACACGGCGAGACGGCCCTACAGGAACAACGACAACCGACGAAGGGCGACTAGCGGAGACAGAGGCGAAAAGGGGGCGTGCCACATCTGCGGCCGAATGGGTCACTGGGCCAGAGAATGCCCTGACAAAGGAAGACACCGCGGGCAGAACCATGCCCACCGCAGCCAAGAGAGTGATCGCGAGGGCCGGAAAAGAGGATCCAGAGGGGACCAGGACGTGTTTATATAGCATAATTGTGGCAAAGCACTGTTCCTGCTTTTGTTGTGGTTTGTGGCGTGTGTGAGAGTGATCAGTGAGCAGGGTGCAGTTACCCACTTCTACCAGTGGAGGTCGTGTTCGCCCCGGGGAATAACGCTAGAGAGGTCTCAAGTGGCTCATGAGACCTATGTGGAGCGAACCGTCGTAGCGGACGTTAACGTGTGTGTTATCTGTTGTGCTTCCACAGGTGAGAAGGGGAAATGGTTGAAAATAAGAGCAAATGTATGTGTGGCTGTTTCGTAATTGAAGTCTGAGATCGAGGGTATGTGAGTTAAATTTACGTTTTGAATGTATCGTCTCTGAGTGATGTGGGAAATGTGGGAAACGACATGATTAATAAGTTCAAGTCGAAGTCGGGTATGGATCTGTGTTTTGAAATGTAAAAAGTAGATAACGCTCGAGAGGAAGTCTCTCAAGTGGCTCGTGAGACCTATGCGGAGCGAACCGTAGTAGCGGACGTTAACATGTGTGTTGTCTGTTGTGCTTCCACAGAAAACCAAAATAAAAGCTTCTAAAGAAACAAAGAAAAACAAAAATAAATGTGTCTTCGCAACATTACCATGCTACATTTACGTTTGACTATCTGCTTTAATATAAAACCACAACAAATGTGTTTTATAATTGTCTTTATATAATCTACAAACGTATTAGTATGATCCAGGGAAAATTCCATGTTTGTTTGCGAAACTCATTGGAAGAATGAAGAAAATCTGTTCGATTGTTATTGTCATGAACATGAATCACAAAACATATATATATATTTTTTTTTTTCCATGTGTCACTTTAACAGAGACAACACCATCTGTAATTACTATGTTTGGTTGCATTTCCCTGGCAGGCAAAGATAGATGGAAGAGACATCCTTCTGGGTAGAAGATGGGACTGGCTTGTCTGTGGATGGTGGAGGCTCGCTGGGCTCATCAATCCGTCCATCCATTCACCTTGTTCGTCTCATCCTGACTGCAGCACGCCACTGTGGAGGCTTGACATAACACACATTAGATTAATAACAGAAAAGCAAAATGTGACTTATGGTGTATTATTTAGTGTGCTTCAGTTGTAATTCTCATAATAATGACTGTTTTGCTGGCTTCACACAATATATATAATTGGCCTGTCTTAGTTAAAAGCCCACTCACCACGACAAGGTGAAGGCCAAGAGTGGGAACACAAACACAGACCAGAAACGAACAGGACAAATCCAGACAAGACTACAAAAAACACAAACACAAATATCAATCACTTTGACCACTATCTTTTTTCACAAAAACTTTTATTTCTTTACAAATTGAACCTTAGATTGTGTCACAACAAACTAAATAAACCCTTGAAACAGCCAACAAAACATGAAACAACAACACTTCATCAATATTATAATGAGTATCCTCATTGTATGTCCTTGTATGGTTCAATGCTGACACAATAAAATAAAAATGAAAAATAAAGACAATGTCTCTTTTTTGGCACGACTGATTGTAGTAGACTATAGCTCTTATACTTAGCCTGACAGTTTGTGCAATGAATTATATTATATCCTAAAACAAGACTAAATAGCCCATAGTTTAAAAATATGTTCAATAGTAAGTGTTCAGTGGGTCAGATGTCAAATGTGATCTATTTAAAATGTAGAATAGATGAGCTAAATAACACATATATAATACACATTGATGGGAATTGAACCATCGCCTCAGTCTTGCAAGTCCAAGATTGTCATAATGTACCACAAACCCAAATCACACTCCCTTTTTTCATCTAAGCTGTTTGAGTAGCGTTAGCACACCGTGATTCCTCATCAACTACAGGCCTACACTTCAAATAATTATGAGAAAAATCCAACGTAAAGAGAGCACTTCCATTAGGAAATAGTCAACATGAAATTTCGTCTTCTACTGACACCTGCTGGTCAAATTGAATAGTTGCAAATATTGTGAACAAGTTGTCATCTAATTCTAATCCTAAACAATATGGCCATTCCAAGTCAAGTATTAAGACAATTAATCAGGTTTGTACTGCTTGATTGAACACATTCATCCCGTTCCAGTGCACTAAAACCCACTTCCCTTCAGGACCGTGTCAGCGAAGCCAAAACTTCCTTGAGTGACGCTGTTTCCCAGCATGCAATGCGAGCTAGCGATTCACAATACTATTCCATCACAAACATGGATGTAAAAAATAAAAAGGGACGAAAAATGAAACTTCAGGAACACCAACCATTGCAATACAAGCAGAACTGGGCCGAAGTTTTATATTATGTACACCATAATACAGCCTTCTGGTGGACAAGCCATACTATTTAAGCCGTGTCCTCCTATGGCACTTCCGTGGGTGGAAGCTCATCGTAGAGGTCACGTGCTGGTTGCGCGTCACTCCAGCCTTCACCTCGGGGAAGGTCTGAGACAAGGTACTTGACCTTGCAGGGGATCTGATTCAGGTGAACATATGGAAAACATGGGTCAATGTGGTCAGTCTTAACAAGAGAAGCTTACTGGCGACAATAATGTACTATAAGTGGATGTCACACTTTCTTTTTGTTTTGTATGAGCATTTAAAAACAACAACAACATAATAATATGGATTTTGACCATGTATGTTTTGGAGTTCATTGAAAGAGGTTTATTTATATATGTATGTATATATATATATATGTGTGTGTATGTATATATATATATATATATATGTATATGTATGTATATATATATATGTATATGTATATGTATATATATGTATATATATATATATATATATATATACATACATATACATATATATATATATATATATATATATACATACACACACATATATATATATATACATATATATATATATATATATATATATATTTATATATATATATATATATATATATATATGTGCGTGTGTTTGTGTGTGTGTGTAACCTTAACTAACTTATCTATTTCTATCCATCTATCAAACGTACTATCTAGGGATCTATCTGGGGGGGGGGGGTTAAAATGAGCCGTCGATTGTATGTGTGGGAGTCCCTCGGGTTCAGCCCAGCTGATTTATTGTTCGGTGAGAGGACCCTCACGTCTGTTAAGGGGTAAGTGGCTTTCCAATGTTAAATGAGTCGAGAATAATGTGTTAGATTACGTCTTTTTTTTTTTTTCGTGAATGCTTGCATCGTGCTTGTGAAATTGCTCACAAAACTCTTGTCGCCAGCCAGTCTAAAATGAAGCGGCAGTTTGACAAGAAAGCTGTGGCTCGAGTTTTTGAGACAGGCGACCGAGTGTTGGTATTGTTGCCGTTACCCGGTTCCCGTTTGCAGGCTGGTTTTTCTGGTCCGTATGTCGTGGAGCGCAAACTTTCCGTTACAGATTATGCAGTGCACACTCCTGATAGAAAACGATCGTCCCGCGTCTGCCACGTCAAAATGTTGAAAAGTTCCGCCCGGTTCACACTGGACGTGGAAGCGCCGCGAAGCGCCGAGCGCTTCCATTCAGCGCCCATGTTAATCAATCAGTGTGTTTACATGCAGAGCTTAATCGGACTAAGCAATAATTCTGTTTTCTCGTCCAATCGGAGTTCTCAGCTTGGTCCCCGTATCCATGCAGCTGAGAAATTCAAATTATTGACGGGAACGTGTCCTCCTCACAACACTAGGGGGTGGAGTGAGTCTTTTCAGCCGGTCAGCTGCTTTCGGTTGACATATTAAATCTATTATGATATGGAACGATAGTTCATAATGTACGTGTTACTTGCTTTGCAGATAAGGTGTACCCTATTTCTTGTGCTCCTGGTTATTTTAAAAGGCAGACAAGAACGTTGTTTGCTGTTGGAGGGCTACAACAACACTTCGATGCTACGCTTTGTGCCGTCGCTACGGACCCCAAACTCTCGTTCTTGTTGGATTCGGGTGTGTGTCTGTATTCGATTATCATGATGTTGTTTTTTTTAAATGCTCATACAAAACAAAAATAAAGTGTGACATTCACTTGTAGTACATTATTTTTGCCAGCAAGCTTCTCTTGTTACAACTGACCATCGACCCATATTTTCCATATACTCAACTGAATCAGATACCCTGCAGATCCCCTGCAAGGGCCCCGAGGTGATCGGTGGAGTGACGCGCAACCAGCACGTGACCTCTACGATGAGCTTCCACCCACGGAAGTGCCATAGGAGGACACGGCTTAAATAGTATGGCTTGTCCACCAGAAGGCTGTATTATAGTGTACATAATATAAAACTTCGGCCCAGTTCTGCTTGTATTGCAATGGTTGGTGTTCCTGAAGTTTCATTTTTCGTCCCTTTTTATTTTTTACATCCATGTTTGTGATGAAATAGTATTGTGAAATCGCTAGCTCGCATTGCATGCTGGGAAACAGCGTCACTCAAGGAAGTTTTGGCTTCGCTGACACGGTCCTGAAGGGAAGTGGGTTTTAGTGCACTGGAACGGGATGAATGTGTTCAATCAAGCAGTACAAACCTGATTAATTGTCTTAATACTTGACTTGGAATGGCCATATTGTTTAGGATTAGAATTAGATGACAACTTGTTCACAATATTTGCAACTATTCAATTTGACCAGCAGGTGTCAGTAGAAGACGAAATTTCATGTTGACTATTTCCTAATGGAAGTGCTCTCTTTACGTTGGATTTTTCTCATAATTATTTGAAGTGTAGGCCTGTATCTGCACACAATTTGGAATTCGTCCCAGCGCCCTGAGCTGTAAATTTGGACGGTGTAAAATGAAAATGGCCATCTGCAGCAGAATGAAAGTGAGATTGCATTGTCCAGGTAGGAGGACAGCAGTCAGTCATGTTTCACCTCCAGTCAACACGCAGTGGTTCACATGAAGGTCCAAGAGGCCTACAGACCTACACTGAGTCTGGACGTGGCAGTACAGTTGGATCATTGTCTTTGTTGTGTTGTTTGGTCATTGTGATCCAATGTAATGTGAGAGAAGGACGAGTGCAGTTATATTGGAGTGAGTTTTTTAGAGTGTAATAGAAGTTATAATGCAGAGTCTGTTTTTATGAAATGTTCTATCACCTGGCATCCATCCATCCATCCATCCATCCATCCATCCATCTTCTACTGCCGTATCCGGAGTCAGGTCTCGGGGGCAGCAGCCTCAGCAGAGACCCCCAGACTTCCCTGGACCCAGTCACCTCCTCCAGTTCCACCAGTGGGACCCCAAGGCTTCCCAGTCCAGCCCAGAGACCGGGTCAGCACCACTCTGACTCCCCGAGTCCCTGCTGCTCAGGTGAGGCTTCAAAGATCTGGCTGCACCTGATTGGACGGTCGTGGAGGATCTCCTTGGTCTTCTTGGTCTTCTTGGTCTCCAGCTGTTTGACCTCATGCTCTCTGTTGACCTCCTCACTCAGTCCCTCAGTGATGTAGAGCTCAGTGTAGATGCTGTTGAGGAGAGTTTGACTTCCTGCTTCTTCACCTTCAGTCACACGTTCACATTTCCTCTCCAGACTGATCTTCTGCTGCTGTAGAAGCTCCTGCAGACCACCAACCTCTGGAGCTGAGAGAAGGTTGGAGAAGAAAACATCAGTGTGACAGTGTCATCATTTTCTGTCCACGACTTGAAGCTGAAAGCATCCAAACTCCATTTTTCAGCTGATGTGGTGAAGCTGCTGTTGTCTGACTGTTTGCTCTAAATGTCCTCCAGTGGATCTTCTGACTGGAGGTCCTGACCACGGTTATAATAGTGAACGAAAACGAACAAAATAACAAAAACTTCAATTGAAAAAAACAATTGTCACGTTCCCAGGGGTTAGGATTTTGGTACCTGCCTCGTTGGGGTTCGAAGCGAGCAGAGCTGAGACCATAAGGGTGACGTAGCAACGTTCAGGACACTGATTGGCCAAAGGCCGTCTTTCACGAAAGACCAAAACCGCCATTTTTAAATGCCTCGCGTGTGGATTTTTACATTAACACGTATTAAAAACTGAAAAGCTTATGAAACTGTACCATGGGTGAACAAAGAACTACAGACGTTTCTGTTCTCTGTGGCCGAAGAAAAAGCACAATGCAGACAGTTGTGCAGAAAGTTTAGTGTTAGCTAAAATATCGGGCACACAGACGTACTTATTATGTATACATTTCTTTCCATTGTAACAGGTCACTACAAGATCTGCAATCCATTACCTAGAATTGGTTTTCCTTAAACTGATGTACAGGATTACTAATCTGACTTTGATGGGCAAATTTGACAACAGAATACAATTATGAAGCACTAAAACACAGGACCACAAAACAATTAAATGCATGATGAAATAATGATATGCTTTGTTAAATAAAATAAAATGGCATTTTCAACTAAGTAATAAAATAGTCGGTGGTGCAGTGGTTAGCGCTGCCGCCTCACAGCAAGAAGGTCGTGGGTTCGATTCCGGGGCCTGGACCTGGGACCTTTCTGTGTGGAGTTTGCATGTTCTCCCTGTGTCTGCGTGGGTTCTCTCCGGGTTTTCCGGGTTCCTCCCACACTCCAAAAACATGCACGTGAGGTCAATTGAACGTTCTAAATTGTCCGTAGGTGTGCATGTGAGTGTGAATGGTTGTTTGCCTCTATGTGGCCCTGCGATGAACTGGCGACTTGTCCAGGGTTTCACCCTGCCTTCGCCCGAAGACAGCTGGGATAGGCTCCAGCAGACCCCCGTGACCCTGAATAGGAATAAGCGGGTATAGGAGATGAATGAATGAAATCTTTATTGAATGAATGACACATTTTATTTCACTCGTGGTTTATGTAATTATTATTTTTTGCTCCATAGCTTTCATGATTCAGCATTACATGTTAAGCGTGATGAATTGCATGAAAAGAGAGAGCACTCGCTGATAAATTAACATGGTGTGCTGTTTAATTCCATGAGGACGACAAAATATTTGCAAATTTGTGTTAGCTACACACATCGACAGGTGCAAGAGAAAGGGAGGAACTTTCAAGATCGTTGAGTTTTTATTTTTTATTTTTTTAGTTCTGATGAAATAAATAGACCAATCATTTCATTACTTTGTCTGCTTTCCAAAGAGAGTTGCTTCAAAGAATTATCATTTATTATTCAGTGGCACATTGCTCACTTGTTTAATACACAAATAATAGTATATTATTATAATAATACTATTTTATTAATATAATAATAATAATAATAATAATAATAATAATAATCATCATCATCATCATCATCATCATCATCATCATCATCATCATTATTATTTATAAAATTTCAAAACATCGTCAGTTGTTCCGTAAAAAATACAGTCATTTCCATGTTGAATTTTGTACGGTTCGTGAGCGCGCACGTCTGTCAGTGACGGTCTCCACACTGACACAACTGCGCATGCTCTATTATCCCGTCAATGCGGAAGTCAAAAAGTTTTTGGGAGCCATGCGCTGGGTGAGCAACTTCATTGAAAGGAATGGGACGCCATCTTGGACTCTGGGGGCTTGCCGCACTGTCACGCAGGTTGTGACGTAGCGGGCCGGCGACGCACAGGTATGACGTGATGACTGACAGCTACCATTCGTTCCCGTTTGCAAGAGGATTAAAAACAAACAGACACCATAATGGCATCAAAAAGGAGTTATCCCAACGGTGCGGACAAACGGAAGGAAAAGAAAACTGATCAAGAAAAACTTGCAAAAGGGAAAGGTAAGTTATTTGTTTGTGATGTGGGCTGGAGAGGTGGAGGGGAAACGCTGTTGTCGTCCCCCCCAAGTTTGTTTATTTGTCCTGCTAGCCAGCTAGCTAGCTAGCATCGGATAAATGTTAGCTGGCTGGCTAATATTTCTTCGTCATGAATCAGCGTTTTTGTTTGTTTTATGAAAGTTGACCATGTCCTGCCAAGTTGGCCTATCCTGCCATGGGAATGACTGATTGACTCCACACCCGTTTATTCACATTCTAACAGGGAGGGCGGGAGGGAGGGTATGTTGTAGTTGTTGTTGTAGTCAGTCCCCTGTTATTGTTCAGTGGAAGTTGTCTCTCACATATTTGACTCTTAATGTTATTTTAGCCTTAACTTAGGATGAATTTACTAAGCTTAGTTTGTATTTTGTAGGCCCTTAATTAGAAATGTGCTACTGTTTTATAATTCAAAGAAATATTTTATGGAAATACTTTATTTGGCATGGTGTTGACTATTTTAGACTGTTGTGGCAGTGGGTCATTTATCTTAGTTTTATTACTTTAACTAGTACAGTGTGTAAAGTAATGCCAAAAACTCTTAAAAATGACAGTTTTGTAATTGGGTAAAAGCTTTAAAGGGACACTGCAACCATAATGTTTAATTTAAAAACAAATGAATTTTTAATTTTCCTATATTACTGCAACATCACTGTAATAATAAAATAGGAAAATGCGCTTCTGATCTGTTTTGCTTGATGATCTAATGAGCTTTGTCTCTGCAGGAGCAATTCTAAAATATGTTGGCGCTCCAGACATTGAGCCAGAGGGATCTCCCGAACATCCTGACCAGGAAGCTCCAGGACCAACACGTTCCTCAGAACCTCCTTCTGTCCAGGTGAATAATGTGTGTTATCCTTAGTAGCTAAGCTGATAAGTGTGGGACAAAACTAAGGCAATTAAGCATTATTTTGATTGTTGGTTTGCTTTTTAGTGTTGCACTTGTTGGTTTGTTGGATTTTCTTATTTAAAGTAAGCATATATTTTTTTTATGAATACTCAATCTGTTGTATTTATTGACATATAGAGGATTCTTTTCCTAGTATTATAGTGTTTGTTTGTTTTTAAATCAGTTTAACTTGCCTGAGTTGCTCAACTGAAGATGTTTAATTTTACCTGAAGCCTGTTTTGCTCACGAGGTGTAATAGATTGTGGAATCTTAGTAGACCTTAGTAGACGCACGCTGCTGAGAGTGTCAGCAATCAGCTCCGATGACCGTGGTGCTTGTAAATAAGGCAAATGCGCCATCTAGTGGGATGCAGCATGTTTATTCGTGTTGGAGCAATGACAAGTACTACTAACAAAACAAAAGATGCACGGGGTAAAAAAAAAAAATCATAAACTCAAGCCCAACAAAGATAACAGATGGGCATAACTGTAACATTACATAGTAATGATTACTAGTACTACCAAAATTTCTCTATTTTACTTTTCAACTCGAACTTGAACTATTCATCCCCTTTTTTCAGCAGCCATTAAGACAAAAGGATGACACTTATGCATTGCATCAAACTGTGATGCACAAAATCAATTAAATTAAATCAAAACAATAAATAAAGTGTGCATTAAACAGGGGGCAGTGCAATACAGTACAGGACTCAACTGATATAGTGCAGTTAGGCAGTATAGCCTATAACAGCTGTTCAGCATCCATAGTAATCCACAGTCAGTGCCATAATCATCCAGTCAGTGTCATATTCATCCATAGTCAGTATAATATATATGATATCGCGCAGACCCTCGTCCTCCACCACATTAATTGGCCTGCAAGCCGTAGCCACACCCATTTAGCCCCCGCTGTTGAAAGTTGGCGTGTGGTGGACGCGGCCAGTGGTCTCCGTGCCACACCATCCAACGTGGTTTGCTTTACCTCAGAAGGGGGCGGAGGGCTCTCCGCGTCAGCTGTATGCTTCGCAGACAAGTGAAACGTAAGACTGCTCGTACTCCGGTGGAAACTAAATACAGCTTTACAGTAAATGCATATCACTTTTGTCCTGTCAAGACTGCCATCTGGCAGGGTTTTGAAGTGGAACTTTCCATTTACAATTGACGCCTTATCCATGTTAGTCCTTCCTAGTGCTCATCTACGCTCAGTGTCTTTTTCTTTTTTTTGTTGTGCTTACAAGCCGGCTGCAAGCGTGTGACTGTGTGCTGTGAGTCAATTCATTTCCCGTTTCCACAATCTACGGAGCGGCCAAAGGTTCAAAAAGCACTTTAATTAATTAATTGAATTAATTAACGATGTGGCAGGTGGGTTTGCCCCCACCTTCGCGTCATCAATCACACCTGCGCCGGAGTGCAATCTTTGCGTCCCTCAGTGCGTTTACATGGTACTAGAGAAATTTGAATTATTGCCTTCGGCGTGAAACAACCTGGCAAACGCGAATAAGAATGTTGACATTTGGAGAGAGGATGAGACCGGGGCGATGCTTTCTCTTCTAAAAGAGATGGACACATTAAAATAACACGCAACGGAGACCTTTTTTAAAAGGGTAGCGCAGCAAATGCACGGCTTTGCGCAGTCCTGAACAAATATGTATTCCTTCGTATTTATATTTCTACCTTTTCGTTCACATTTTTTGTAAGTTTCAAGTAATTTCAACTTTGTAAATAAAAGCACAGCAAAGAGATGTTTTTCTGATTTGTTTTCATTTCGATAATTTCGCTGTTATTCTGCTGGAAACGGCGTGCAGCGGCACAAGCTTCCTCCACGGTCGGCACTTTAATGAGCGTGTGTATAACTGAAGACACTGTTCCTTTGCAAAACCTGTACACAAACTCTCCCACCAGTCTGCGCAGAACCTGCATCCAACAAGAACGATAGTTTGGGGTCCGTGGCGACGGCACAAAGCGTAGCATCGAAGACATTGTGTTGTTGTAGCCCTCCAACAGCAAACAACGTTCTTGTCTCATGGTTATCTTTTAAGATAACCATGAGCACAAGAAATAGGGTACAGCTTATCTGCAAAGTAAGTAACACGTACATTATGAACTATCATTCTATATCATAATGATGTAATATGTCAACCGAAAGCAGCTGACCAGCTGAAAAGGCTCACTCCACCCCCTACTGTTGGGAGGAGGACACGTTCCCGTCAGTAATTCAAATTTCTCAGCTGCATGTATAGGGGGACAAGGTGAGAACTCCAATTGGATTAAGATTCCATTAAGCTCTTCCTGCAACTCCCCAGGTGGCATTGTCAGGCACCCCCCCCCCCCCAATTTTCCTTTATACCCACCATCTGAATTTCTCCACCTCCGCCAGACCCTCCCCCTCGCCACATCTCGTCTTTTTTTGATAGGCTGCCCTCGCTATTAACCTCCCTCTCATCACAGCTTTAATTGTGTCCCACAGTATGGTAGTGTCTACTGGACTATCTATGTTCTCCTCCATAGAGCATTTAATCTCTTTCTTAACCTCCTCCAGTGTTTTTGGATTATTTAGCATACCCACATTTAATCTCCAAAGTGTGTTTTTCTTCCTCTTATTTAGACAAATAATAAGGTAATTAATACTGTGTCAGTACAAGTCAGTCGTTCCTATTTTACATTCCTCTATTCTGTATCTGTCTGTAATGTTAATAAAAAAAAATAGTCCTCTGTAACGGGTGGAGGTCCCTCCAAACATCAAACATCCCGAGTTCGGCTAGAGAGACGTTGACAAGTTTCGACAGGCGGGTCTGACTTCTGTTGCCATTAGTTGTGTCGAGTTTAGCTTTTAAATCATGTTGATTTAGCTCTTGCTGAGAGAGATGTGTTTCCTGTAGATCAGGCATGGCCAAACTACGGCGTGTCTCTGTCCGGCCCGCGTGAAGGCAGTCAAAAATCTAACCTAACTTAGAAATGACACTTGAACCTGCAATGAGTATTTTAGTCGTTCTAAATGAGTCCAACGTTAGAAAAAAAGGAGCGACCCGGACTTCCCACAGTCTCTTTTCTATTAACATGGGAATTCAATTTGAATAATTTGTCAACTAAAAACACCGGTCATACTAGAACATCCCTACCAGCTTTCTTCCCTTTATTCTCTGAATTTAATCAAAGAATCTTTGAAACTCTTGTAGCTTTTCTCTGGCTCGTGTCGCTGCTGATGCGTAGCCCCTCCAGGATCCATCCTTGCACTGCCACTCCGTCGCAGTGCGGGGCACCGAGTGCCGCAGGCCCCTCCGCACCCGTCGCCACCGCCGTCTTCTCCGCCAGGCCGCGTCTCGCCAATTCCTCCTTTACCTCCTCTGCGCTGTTGTAGGTTCGAGTTCCCGTATCCCAGTGGGTCCTCATCTTGGTGAATGGCGTCTGGAAGCGGATGCCCTTCTCCTTCAGGATTCTTTTAGCAGTGTTGTACTCCTTTCTCTTTTGGACCATCTCTGTCGCGTAATCGTGATGGAATGACGGTACTTTATTCCCCAGTTCTATTTTCTTTGTCCATAGCTCTCTCAGGACCCTCTCTTTGGTAGTAAATTCCAGAAAGTTAACAATGATGGGTCTCGGTTGGGCACCGTCCGCTGGCTTCTGTGCAAATGAGCGGTGTGCTCTCTGAATTTGGAAATTAAAATCTGCTGGCAGGTGCAGTTCGCTTTTCAGCAGGTCTTCCACAAACTTGGCCACAGATTCTCCCTCCTCTCCTTCAGTGACTCCATAGATACGTAGGTTGTTTCTCCTCGGCTTGGACTCCAGGTCAGTTAACTTGTCCTGAAGAGCTTTTTGTTCTCTCAGTGATATGACCAGAGCTTTTCAATCCGCGACTCAGCCTCGTTGATCTTGCCGGTCTGGAGCTCCTGTTCGGTGATGACTTTCGCAAGTTGTTGATTTATTTCGTGTTTGAAGTCGTCCAAGTCTTTTTCCACGTCGTTCCTCAGTGTTTCTCCAAACGTGCAAAGGACTTCTTTTGGTTCCATTTTTAAATCCCGTATCTCCTTGCTAATAATTTCTATGTCCGAGCCCTTTTTCGCGTCGTTAGTCACGAGGAGTTTGTTTCGCCATCTCCCTCTGTTTCAGAGCAAGCTGGTAGTTCCGCCATATTGTCTGTTACTGTGTTTCTGTTTTGGTTGAATGGAGTTTTCCTTCCCATTCCAACGTTCCCCTGATCACTTTGTAGTTAATATGATATCTGACAATAGTCATTCAAGTTTTCGGGGAGTTTTTACCCTAGACGGTCGAGAGCCCTGGTGTCGCGCAGTCTACCGCTTTATGGCCAAACCAGAAGTCCCTTCCCTCTAGCCTTTTCAAGGGGGAGGTGGCTAGACTCGGCTCTTGTGGGACGAGAAGCAGAAGGCCTGTCCGATCGGGGGGGAAGATGAGATGACATTTTTGTGGGTCAACACAAACTCATCTGCGAGGACAGCAGCCTTGGACAATGACGACACTTTCTGTTCATTCAAGAACATTACCACCTTCTCTGGCAAAGAGTCTTTAAAATCTTCTAAAAGAACGAGCTCACGGAGTGACTCAAAGTCATTTTTGACATCATTAGCTGCACACCATTTATCAAAGAGGTTGCTTTTCTCCCATGCAAACTCGACAAAGGTTTGACCACTAGATTTTCTATGGTTCCTAAATTTTTGCCGGTAGGGCTCAGGAACAAGCTCATAAGCAGGAAAAATTGCTTCCTTTCCAACATCATATTGCAGGCTGTCTTCTAAGAAAAGAGCAGACACCAACTCCTGTGCTTTTCCCACCCACTTGCATTGGAGAAGGACAGGCCACATGTCTCTTGGCCAGTTGAGTGGCGAAGCTATTCGCTCCAAGGCACTGAAGTCTGAATCAACTTCTGCCTCACGAAATGCTGGCACCAGAAAAATGTTTTTACTGGGGCTGGGCAACGATTAAAAATGTTAATCGCAATTAATCGCATGATTTACCTGATCAATCACGATTAATCAATTAATGTATACGCAAAAGCCAATAATGAATTTAAAAGAAGTCTTTCATACACTTTAATTTAAATGTTCTGCCATATAAACGAAAGCACCATAACATTTATCGTGCAAACACTTAACATCAGCACTTTACACAGAAACATTTTTAATGTAAATCTAAAGTTAAAAAAAATGCAAATACAAAATTAAAGCTTATTGCCAATGCCAGGGCATTACTGTTATCCTGTTCCTTATGAAAAATAAAAAAAATCTACCTCCAAAATCCTGAGCCACAATAAAAACAGGCAATTTCTGAGGTAACAGCAGAAACATTTTTCTTTTATCAGGGAGCAGCATAACCAGTCTGCGTTCCCTTGCAAATGTCCCAGTTAGAAAGGGTGAGGCACAAAAACAGTGCAGTTTGTCAGTTCCTGGAACTTGACGGCCAGTTATTTTAAATGTACTGCCATATGAATTAAAGTGCCATAACATTTACTGTGCAAACACCCTTTTAACATCAGCATTTTTGAACAATTAGCAGCTAAGAAAAAAAAAATAGTGTAAATTTAAACTCAACTTAAACAATGTTATCAAAGCAATACAAAATTAAAGCTGTAAGCAGCGTTTGCGGGACTGAGCCCACTTGGCCACTGCCTGCCGTGACGTCCGCCTCCTGGCCACGAGCCCCCGACACCCGCCAACGTTTCCCAACGCCTGGCGAATCCGCCCGAAACCCGCCGATGCCCCATTACTGACGCCGACGCCTGCTGATGACACATCAAGCACTGACTTGACATTACTGACTTGACATTTAGAAACATTTGATTTCTAAATGTGATTGATTACTGTATCATTTTGGAGATAATAAGCCTTAAAGTTGGCTTTTTGTTTTGTTTTGCGACAGCTCCAATATTCCATTTTTACTGTACAATAACATCAAATTGCTCCATAAGCTCTGTCAATGGTTGGTACAGTTGACCTCAGGACAACCTTGAATATATCTTCAATCATTATAAGGCATATTTAATGTACCATTTTGGAGATATTAAGCCTCAAAGTTGTTGTTTTCCATTTTTTTTTAGCTTTTCAAACAGGCAAAAAGGGCCGAGTACTCAATTTTTTACTGTACAGTAACATTGCTTTGCTCCATAATTTCTGTCAGTGGTTGGTACAGTTGACCTGAGGAATACCCTGACTATATCCTCAGTCATTATCAAGCATATGTACAGTATCATTTTGGAGATATTAAGCCTTAAAGTTGGCTTTTTTTTTTTTTTTTTTTTTTGCGACAGCTCCAATATTCCATTTTTACTGTACAATAACATCAAATTGCTCCATAAGCTCTGTCAATGGTTGGTACAGTTGACCTCAGGACAACCTTGAATATATCTTCAATCATTATAAGGCATATTTAATGTACCATTTTGGAGATATTAAGCCTCAAAGTTGTTGTTTTCCATTTTTTTTTAGCTTTTCAAACAGGCAAAAAGGGCCCAGTACTCAATTTTTTACTGTACAGTAACATTGCTTTGCTCCATAATTTCTGTCAGTGGTTGGTACAGTTGACCTGAGGAATACCCTGACTATATCCTCAGTCATTATCAAGCATATGTACAGTATCATTTTGGAGATAATAAGCCTTAAAGTTGGCTTTTTGTTTTGTTTTGCGACAGCTCCAATATTCCATTTTTACTGTACAATAACATCAAATTGCTCCATAAGCTCTGTCAATGGTTGGTACAGTTGACCTCAGGACAACCTTGAATATATCTTCAATCATTATAAGGCATATTTAATGTACCATTTTGGAGATATTAAGCCTCAAAGTTGTTGTTTTCCATTTTTTTTTAGCTTTTCAAACAGGCAAAAAGGGCCCAGTACTCAATTTTTTACTGTACAGTAACATTGCTTTGCTCCATAATTTCTGTCAGTGGTTGGTACAGTTGACCTGAGGAATACCCTGACTATATCCTCAGTCATTATCAAGCATATGTACAGTATCATTTTGGAGATATTAAGCCTTAAAGTTGGCTTTTTTTTTTTTTTTTTTTTTGCGACAGCTCCAATATTCCATTTTTACTGTACAATAACATCAAATTGCTCCATAAGGTCTGGCAATGGTTGGTACAGTTGACCTCAGGACAACCTTGAATATATCTTCTCTTAATATTCATGAATATTCTCACTTAATGTAGCAGCTCCTTCCTGTAGACGTGATATGTACAGTTAGTTATTCTTTGTTTGACGCAAGTGTTATATTAATTTCCTACTATCTGTACCGGTACTTCTTGTTAATTTGAAATAAACACTAACAGCATAATGTCAAAACAAAAACCGAACAAGTCAAACAGGAGCAGATCAGAAAACAAGGAGGCTTTGTACTAAAATATGGATAAAATATAAACAGGGAGTTGTCTAATGTCGTCAAGGAAGCCAACATTACGTTACCTGTTGATCAGCATGTTGACTCAGAAAATCCTCAGGCTCCTGCTGCGACATTTCATGTGGGGCGACGGTTGTGACTTCACTGCTGGTCCCGTGAGAAACTCAAATCGGTCCCTCACGTTTGTGTTGCGTGGCATGGGTTAGGACATTGAGAGGCATTATAGTGTGGTTGTGTGCACCAAATCGGACTCGGCTTCTAGCTCGATAGCCGTGCATAATTTATGCAAACGCAATGCTCTGTTTATGTGAACTCACGGAGTCCGACTCCGTGCACATGCTCATCTCGACTCGATGGATTTATGAGCTTGATGACAAGTGTCACAAGTGTGTATTTTGTATTGGATTGATGTACTGCAATTCTAGTCATGTGAACAAGCAATTAGCATTCCTAGTTATATGTGGCATGACGAAATACTGTACTACCAAGTTTGTATTGCAGTATCTTCAGTTTATGGGGTAGAGGGTGCTCAAATTGGATTGATTGAAGATGTAGTTTAGGTACAATTTGCTTGTTTTTATCAAAATTTAAGTTGATTGCAGTTCAAGGTGGCACAATCCTATCAGATGTTGTCATTTTGTCACGAAGAACACTGGTATTTGATGATTATTGATTACCACCATGTTGCAGGCATTGTGGTTACAAGTTTCACTCCAATTTTGATTGTTGTCTGTATGACTAGCAATCCGTTGAGCTGTCTAGGGTTATCATTCAGATAAGGTGTCACAACTTTTAATTGCATGGGAACTTTGGGATCCATGGCAGATGGGCATTGTAAAAAAACGGATCTTGAGTCGGAAGGCCAGCTTGTCCTAATTGTGACCTTAATATGATGATTTTTTTCCCCTGCCAGATTGAGGAGAAATTAAATGGACATCCAAACCGGGGCCAATAATGGATGAGCTGGATGATGTCACAGTATCAATTTTAAATGGTATGTCATGTGTAGGTATGAAAAAATTTCCATTACTGTGATTTGTCCGCTAAGTAATTAAAATAACTGTATGCTGACACTGATTTCAAAAAGAAGTATTTTACAAATTTGAGACAAAATGTCTAAACTGAATTGCATTTACAATTATTTCTGATAACAGAAATTGGCACAAAACAAACTTGGTTTGACTTGTCAAGTTGAATTAAATTCATCAGTTAAAAAATGTAGGTTTGTTAATGATTGGACTGTCTTTATAGCTGCCAACATCGATGAAGTCTTGCTCCACACCCTCCGTTGTGATGATTTGAGAGACCTTTTTCCTGGACCAGAACACTTTCTCAGGAGGAAACGGATTTGGGCCCTTATTAGTGTAGATGTGATTGGTTACCTACTTTGCTCTGAAAACATCGAGCATAACACTTTTTTTTTTCTTTTTTCCTAATTGGGTCTATTGTTTCTCTCTTGTTCATAATGTTTTGGATGTGGTTTCCTCTCGGCTGAGAATTCCACCTTACCAGACAAGGCTGCCCCGAATGAAGCCAGGAACTGTGTCTTCACCAGGAGGAACATCTTCAATCTGTCCTCAGACATCCACTCCTTTGGTGAAAAGCAGCCCAAAGAGGACCCCACAGCTTCCTACTCCTCCACAATACTGTATGTTGTCTATACTAGACATGGGCAAACCCCGGCCCGCGGGCCACATCCGGCCCGCTGCGTGTCTCTGTCCGGCCCGCGTGAAGCCAGTCATAACCCCCCAACACCGCACCCCCCAACGAAACTTTGTCGGCACGTAACTTTGCCGAGTTAGTGTAGCGCGATAGCGATAGCGTGCTTCCCCCCCGTCAACGAGGTGTAGGTACAGAATTAGTCCGGGTGCAGAATCGTTCCAGGCAGAAGTGACTGCCGATACGGCAACTCCATTGGGACATACCTCTACATCGCATTCGAACGTGATATATGGATAGGTCGCGGTACGTTTATAGAGTTGCCGTATGTGACGTAATTGGCAGTCGCCTCTGTCCAGTTGGCGAATGCCAACAACGTCACAGACGGCAACTCTATTAGGACAAACTACATCGGTTGATTAAGGTTATCTTCTTTTTTCTGTCAATCCCTGCCGTATTTACAGTACTTTGTATTATATTGTATACACGAAATTCTCTCTCTCTCTCTCTCTCTCTCTCTCTCTCTCTCTCTCTCTTCACACATATATATATATATATACATATATATACGAATGTATGTATTCAACACACACTATCTATCTATCTATATATCTATCTATCTATCACCCGCGAAATAGCGTTTTGACCCTGATCCATCCATATATCACGTTCGACCGCGATGTAGAGGTATGTCCCAATGGAGTTGCCGTATCGGGCAGTCACTACGCCCAGAACGATTCTGCACCCGGACTAATTCTGTACCTACCTACAACCCCCCCTTCCGTAGCCCGCCGACTCGATGCAGGTCTGTCATGTGGCCCGTTGCTAAAAAAGTTTGCCCACCCTCTATACAGACAGTGAGTTGGAGCAAGCTCGTAAGCACTACTTCCAGATGGCCCGCACTGCCAGTGAGGGGAAATGTGTCATGTTCAAAGAGCTGAGATGCAGGCTGGTGAGAAACACTGTCACCAGCATGATTTCTATCTTGAGAGCCAGTCAGCAAGGAGAGGGGGTCTGGTACCCTTCTAAGCATGAAGTCACTACAATGTCTCAAAGACTAGTGGATTATTATCCCATGCTGAAGGATTAAGACAAAACAATGAAACATGTAAGTGATTATATTATTTTGCGCACTTAGATTTTGAAGCGTGTGGTTATTTTTGGCTGATACTTTTTTTTATCTGTGCATTTTCACTTTCCATCTTTATTTGTTCTTTCAATGAGTGAAATTTTATTTACCACAGGCGAGCACTTACAAGAATCTTCACAAGAGATTCACCAGAGAGGGGCCACAAGAAGAAAAGGCATCGCATTGACTTCTCAGCAAGTGACCAAGAAGAAGATCATGATGCAATTGGTGGATCAACAATTATTTTGTGTCACACACCAGGGCGCAGTTCTGATAATGGCCACACTTCACATAAGTAGAAACATGTCCATTTTAATAATAATGATAATGTATGAAAGCTAGGCAATGTTATGATAGTTTTGGATATCATGATATATCACAGGCATTTTTACATTTGAATTGTCATTTGATATATTTTGATGCTCCAAACAATTTCATCCATTTGACTGATTTACTGATTTGTCCCCTCCATTTCATCAGCCAAAGATGGTCTGACAGCACAGGCCAGACATTATCAGACCCTGCAGGAGCTGTACAAGAAACCAAAACCCAACCAAGATGCTGTCTCCCAAATTCTTGACCTACAGTTTCAAGCAAGAAGATCCTTCATTGATAGTGATGTTCTGAAAGAACAGGACAAGGCCAACAAAGATCCTAGATGCATATCCATGTGTCAAGGATCTTTATCGTGTAAGTGATTAACTTGTTTTGGTTTATGATGAAAAGCAAGCATTTTTGCAGATTTTAACATTGACTTGCATTATAGGCGATGAATGAGCTGCGGCGCATTCTGGATAAGGGCAACAGAAAATTCATTGATGAACTAAAAAAAGAGATGGGAAGACTTCTGCACCAATGTGTAATATTATGGTGTTTGGAAAAAAAATGAAGTGATGAAGCCACGCATAACGCTGGATGTAGGTGAGTCATTTTGCTGTGTCTCTAATTGACTGTGTAGCTGTTTCCTTGGACATAGGATGGTTCATGTTGCGCTGAATGATTAGATGCAGAATGGTAATACTCTTCATGCTGAAAAAATAAGCATGATACATTCCCCATACATTCATGTACGTAGAGTCACTAAGTCTTAAACTCACCAGGTTTGTATCGCTTATCGATAACCCTAATGCCATACAAGTCTATGAGGGTCAAAGGTCAACTTTGTCCTAGGGACATGGGGCCACTTTCAGGTTCATCAGGATCCTCCTGGACACACCCACGCCAAATTTGGGGCTTCTACCCCATGAGGAACCCCGAAACCCTCACTCTAATTCCAGCCTTATCGCTAAACCCTAATGCAGTGCAAGTCTATGAAGGTCAAACCTCAACTTTGTCCGAGAGACATCAAGTTTTTTTTCATGAATCATTCATCAATGTTAAGAGTTTGCTTAGTGGAGAATTCACAATAAAAATACATTGACACTGTCAAGATGGACTCAAGCACTATTATTGAACTATACTGTATTTTTTGAGTGATGTGAAGCTTTTGACAAGCGCTGCGCAAAGGAGGCCCATTTGTTTTTGTTTTTTTGAAGGGGGCCCAAAATTCCTGGCGGCGCCCCTGAGCGGGCATCTCCAGCACCAAGGCAGTGGAGCTGCCGGCCACGAGAGAAGAATTAACCAGTCCATTGAAACCATTTGTTTGGTCTAGTGAGTGGCAACAGTCCTTTGAGGATCTTAAGTGCCTTCTCAGCTGTAACCCTGTCCTGTCTGCTCCAAATTTTTCCTCATTGGCTAGAAGCCCCAAATCTAGCGTGGGCGCTTCTTGGGGGCTCCTGATGAAAAAGCAAGTGGCCCCATGTCTCTAGGACAAAGTTGAAAATTCACCCCATAGACTGGCATTGAATTAGGGTTAACAATAAGGCTGAAACTAGGGTTAGGGTTAGGGTTAGCTGAAATTAGGGTTAGGGTTTCGGGGTTCCTCAAGTACTAGAAGCCCCAAATTTGGCGTGGGCGCTTCTTGGGGGCTCCTGATGAAAAAGCAAGTGGCCCCATGTCTCTAGGACAAAGTTGAAAATTCACCCCATAGACTTGCATTGAATTAGGGTTAACAATAAGGCTGAAACTAGGGTTAGGGTTAGGGTTAGGGTTAGCTGAAATTAGGGTTAGGGTTTCGGGGTTCCTCAAGTACTCGAAGCCCGAATGAAACGACGCCTGGAGCAAAAACGGGATTGGACACCTTTTCCACCTCGGAAGGACTTTGAACATTGTGAGTACTTCCACGTTCATGATTTCATGTTCTGCCTGTGTTGTTATGTTGTATTCCAAATAAATCTTACAAAAACATATTTAGATTTTTCTTTTTTGTCTTTTTTGTCACCCCTATTATCAACACAAGCTCACATATGTACAGTACATGTACAGTTTAATTAGTGTGTTACTTTGTTTATGAATTCATTTCTTTATGTTCTTCCAGATGTCCAGCCTGAGACGTCGATCAGCACGCGTTGCCTCAAAAACCAAAACAAACAAGTGACATGTTGGTATTTGGGATATGTGTATTTCATTGTGTGCATCTTTGTGATAGGACAATAAATGCAGTTCTTTAAACGTTACTTTGTGTCCTTGTATTTGCAGGTGTGGGCAACACGTTCAACTGTCCACATGACTGAGTCTGCCTCCAGCAATATCACAGCAGTGCAGCAGGTTTGTACTTATTCATTTCCACTTCATCACCTGTGTGTGTTTTCTAGGCTTTACACCGATCTTATCGGCTGTATCGGATCGGCCGATATTTGGCATTTTTAGAAACGTTCATGATCGGGCGTCATGTCATGAATCACCGATCAATGACGTCATGGTCGTGTTGAAACTTTTTTAATCTGTCTCATTTCCTCCAAAGTAGTTTCACAGCATCGACATGTTTATTTGTTTGTATCCGAGTGTTATGTAAATCTATAGATTTGGGTTTACATTGTTGTCAGTTCCTTTTGTCTGCTGTGTGTCCGTTTGGGCACTAGATGGCACAGTAGATCCTGTGTTCCCTTTTTTTTGCTTGTTCCAGGTGCGGAAAGGTGATTGGCTGGTGCCAATATTTAAGGAGGAGGACTTCAACACCTCGGTCTCTTTGTCCTTCTCCCAGCTCCCAACCAGAGGCCATGTGCCGCAGCAGCAGCATTCTGTGTTCAGCCATCAATTCTGTTTTGTAATCTATTTCAGTTCCCTTTGTGTCCACGTAGCCCGTAGGGGAGGGAAGCCATTTGTGTTGTGCCCCTTTTCTCCTGTGTTTTAGTTGAGGAGGTTAGTTTGACTGTCATTTATTTGATTGTTTTCTTCATAGGTAAGATCCATAAGAGAGCCATTTTGTTTGTTGTTTTGGCCATGCCCTCCCTGACGCCAGTGCAATGATGGTGACGTTTAATAAAAACCATCCTGTGGACGAAGCACCTTTGTCTAATTTGAGAGCTGGGAGAAGGGGGGGAGGCTTTATGTTGTGTCCTGGTTCCCCCTAGGCCGGGGCATAACACCGAGAGCTAATGGTTCATGATTCAAAAACCTTCATTTTCGTCTTTGTGCCTCTTCCTGTTTTGAGTACTGTCGCTATGTGACGGACAATAAAGTTTCTTTGAATCTGCAATATATGCAACGCTACAGTACCTCGCGGGGGAACTTTGGCCAAAAATTTCAACACCACAAATTTAATCAGGCACTTGGAAAAGATACACACGGAGGAGCATGTCGAGTTTAAGAAACGCAGCGCGGAGAAAGAAAAAGAAAAGCAAACTCTGAAACGGATGCAAAAGCAAACAACTTTAGACTGTGCTCGTGAGAAGGCAAGGGGTGTACCGAAACAAGTATTTATTGCCCCTAACGTGATCGGATCGGTGATCAGTTTATTTAAACTCACTGATCGGTGATCGGCACAAAAATCGTGACCGTGTAAAGCCTAGTGTTTTCCTTTCTATGTTTATTGGCATAAAATCACATCTTTCTTATTTTAATCAGGTGGAGGCGACGCCACAGATGACCAGAGCTGTGCCCGTGGTTCCTGTGGCTCCCGTGGTTGCCAGCACCAAGCCAGAGGAGGCCAGCACCGTCCAGGAGGCAACACAGAAGATCAACTAAGCTAAGGAGGCTTTTCTTTCTTCTTCTGTTGCCTCTGACTGCTCCGCTCGTTCTACGCCTCGCACATGTGATTTGTGATCCATCATCAGTTAGTACTAGTGAAGATGCAGTGGCAGATCATGGCACTGGTATTAGATTAGCCAAGGTTCTGCATGGTCACGGTTTAAAATTCCAGCACCAGCTGGCAACAGTGAGTCACTTCAGAAGAGCAAAACTCCTCACTTTGACATGGATAATTCTGACGTAGAGTTTGTCAGTGCTGTGACCAATGAAGAGTGTAACTTCTCTCCCCTTGATGTTGATGTTTGTTTAGACCTTTGCAAAAACTTGAAGATTCATTTGGACCGTGCGAGTTTTCCAATTTCTGATTGCAAAGGCCCATTAGGTTCGCCGTGTACAAATGAGAATGTAGAGGCTGATGGAAACTGCTTCTTCAGAGCCATCAGTCAATGTGACTGGTTTATAGCCACAGAAGTGGAAATTCAGGTTGCAGCAGATTGTTTACGATAAGATGTGTACACTTTTATCGATGGTCATGGGTTGAAGTACAGCTCTTGCAAGAAACAATTCTCACATTGTATATATTTATGGATGTATTTGTTTTATATGGAAGCAGTTACCATAATCCAAATTAAAATAAGAATATAATAACAGAAATGCTTTTTCATTTTAAGAACGAAGCTGCATTATTTGACTCATAATTAAAATGGTTAATAAGTCATTCAATCTGCATTTTCATTTTCTTCTTCAAGACTGCTCATTCTTGTACTTAATTCAAATGAAGGAAAACACATTTGAGATTTAATTTTCAAAACATGCACCAGCAAAGAGTTACCAAAATTCAATATGAAATGTAAAATTCAAAAATGAAAAAGCAATAGCAGAATGCTTTTTCATTTTAAGAACAAAGCTGCATTATTTGACTCATAATTAAAATCATTAATAAATATTCCTATATGCATTTTAATTTTCTTATTCGTGTCGCACCTTTTATGACACAATCAAAAAGAAAACTGAGGGCATTGCTTTTTAATTTTCATGGTCCTGCCCTGCACAAGAGTTACCACAACTCGAAAACGAAATCGCAATCTCAAAGTAAGCGCGCGGCGCAGGAAAGTGACGTCAGCAGCTCTCCACCTCCGCTGTGGGTATGGCGGTATGACGGCAAGTGTCATTTGCCTCCTGTTATGTGTAAATTCTAATGTTTGTGAATTTAATAAATGTATATATATACTGTATATTTAAAAAAAACAAAACAAAACAAAAAAAAGGTATAGCGGTATGACACCACTTTGCCATCGTTACTTTTCACGTCATTGAAGTTGCCGGTAAACGAGATTTAAATCGCCGAAAAACGTGGACCACTGACGGATCTCGTTGGTCGGAAAGATTTGAGCATGGCGCACATTGACACAATTGTTCAAACCCTGCTGGATTTAGCTTCCCAGGTGGAGTTGAATAGTGTATCTGAATCTGATGCTCGGGACCGAGTTGAGCAGGTATTCTGCCGTCCCAGATACGGACGCAAACAAGGTTGCCCTAGCCAACCTGTTGTCAGTTATGGAACACCGTGATGCACCAGCACAACATCAAAGCTAAAGCTATTTGTTACATGGGTGGAGTAACAGCTGTTCGGCGTCGGCCACCAGTCCATCCGTCGCAGGATGCGAAGCAACAGATCAATCCGTCGACTGGTGGCAGATGCTGGTGCGAGATCTGTCAGTGGTCCACGTTTTTCGGCGATTTAAATCTCGATTACCGGAGACTTCAATGACGTGAAAGAAGTAACGATGGCAAAGTGGTGTCAGACCGCCATACCTTTTTTTTCTTTTCTTTTCTTTTTAAATAAATTTAAAAAAAAATATATATATATATATATCTTTCTCTTTTTCACAAACATTAGAATTTACACATAACAGGAGGCAAATGACACTTGGCGTCATACCGCCATACCCACAGCGGAGGTGGAGAGCTGCTGATGTCACTTTCCTGCGCCGCGCGCTTACTTTGAGATTGCGATTTCATTTTCGAGTTGTGGTAACTCTTGTGCAGGGCAGGACCACGAAAATTAAAAAGCAATGCCCTCAGTTTTCTTTTTGATTGTGTCATAAAAGGTGCGACACGAATAAGAAAATGAAAATGCATATAGGAATATTTATTAATGATTTTAATTATGAGTCAAATAATGCAGCTTCGTTCTTAAAATGAAAAAGCATTCTGCTATTGCTTTTTCATTTTTGAATTTTACATTTCATATTGAATTTTGGTAACTCTTTGCTGGTGCATGTTTTGAAAATTAAATCTCAAATGTGTTTTCCTTTTTCATTTGAATTAAGTACAAGAATGAGCAGTCTTGCAGAAGAAAATGAAAATGCAGATTGAATGACTTATTAACCATTTTAATTATGAGTCAAATAATGCAGCTTCGTTCTTAAAATTTAAAAGCATTTCTGCTATTGCATTTTTATTTGGATTATGGTAACTATCTGCTTCCATAGTTACACTTGTGTTACAGAATAGTAAATGCTTCAGCAGAGTTTTATGAGGGTGTTTTTTTTTTGTTGTTGAAAGTGAAAATGTTGTTTTGAAAATGACTGCTTACAGGTCCATCTGTTTACTCTAACCAAGCATTCAGAACGAGGTGTCCAACACCGGTTTAATTTTTCAGGAATTGTTGACTTTAAAGAATCACGTTAATGTTCATTAATTCATGGAAGTGAAGAATAATTAAAGTAAATCTTAAAGTAACCTTGTGCTTCTGTGTTTCTCAATGTTTCAACAACATAGTTAAGTTCTTTCACATGGCTACTTTTATTTAACAGCTCTTTGCACACACGACCTTCAGGTCAAAAAGTAAATTCAGTAAATAGCATCACCATAAGGATTGCGTAATAACAGAAACAAAGGAGTGCAGTAAATAACCAATATCCCTGTGTATTTTTAAAAGGAACACTAGAGATTTAACAATACACAAAATAACAGGAGGTTCACAACAATTTAGTGTCCATTCTCTGGATAGGGTCAGGGGGAGGCGCACTGCAGTGGAATAAGTGTCCATCCTGTGGAGAGGGTCGGGTGGTTTAGAGAGATGCAGTGATGGCCTCTCTTAGGTGCAAATACAAGTTCACAGCCTGATACGGATCTGTTGGTGGAGCAAGATGGGACTCAGGCATAAAGATGATACAGAGTTCATAAATATCTGGATTACATGGTACAGCCAGCCGAAAGACACATTCATTTTTGCACAGTTGAATGTGTTCATCTTCAACAGGGGAGAGAAAATCTGTTGTTCGGTCAAGTTCAGGAACAGCATGCGTCACATTAGGCCGACCGCTGGGGACGTTCAGGTTTCTTGATGGCCTGATGTTGTGTGCATTCCACACCTGTGCAGTGTCATCCAACTCATCCTGTAGAAAATGTATACATTTAGGAAGAGCTGTGCCAGCAGAACAGAAATAAAACACTAAATTACAGCATTCACACATGAGCAACCCCACCCTCTCCCTCCCTCCCTGTCTCTGTTCATCCCCCCCCCCCCCTCTTTCTCCCCATCTCTTATCCTCTCTGTTTCTACCCTTCTGTTCCATCTCTCTCCCCTTCCATCTCTGTTCCTTTCCCTTTTCTACCCCTTCTCTTCAGCATTCTTTTTCCTTTCCTCCTGTCTCTGTCTGTCTGTCTTCCCAACACCCCCTTTCCCGTTTCTGTCCTCCCTCCCCTCTCTCTCACTCACATACACATGTGCACAAAATGAAAATAAAACATTATTCATGAACTCACCTGTATGGAGGCCCATACAACAAAACTGCAGGAGACTTTTGTCCAGAAACTCGCCATCAAAATGCCCGTTGTCTCACCTGTGGCCCGAATCAGAATAAATGGCAGTCTTTCAGGTACAATCCGTTTGGAGAGGGGTTGCTGACAGGGCTGCCCACTGAGCCCCATCTTGTTTGCTCTATTTATAGAGCTACTTGTTCAAAAGATTAGGGAAGACCCAGAAATCATGGGAATACTATTCAAGGGGAAAGAATATAAGACATGTTTATATGCAGATGACATCCTGGTGACTTTATCCGACCCCGATACCAGTCTCCCTAAATGAATGCCCTCCTTCGACCAATGTGGTTCATATTCGGGATACAAATTGAACATAGAGAAAACTCAAACTCTTACTTTTAATTACATACCTCAAGAAAACATACGTAAGTCCTTTAAATTTAAATGGAAAACCAGAATTTTCAAATACCTAGGTCTTCATATTCCCAAGACCCCCAAAGATTTATATAGTGTAAACTACGGTAGCATCACAACCAAAATTAAAAATGATCTGGACAGTTGGACCCCCCTAGTACTTGATTTTTACAACCGAATAGATACTTAAAAAATGGTTATTTTACCACAATTGTTATTTCTACTCCAATCGCTACCTGTAGAAATACCCAATAAGAAATTCAGTGAATGGAATCGGATCATTTCTAGATTCATATGGCAGAACAAGAAACCAAGGGTATGCTACAAAACATTACACTTAACAGGGAGGGATGTCACTCCCATGCTTGGAGGACTACTATAAAGCAGCACAACTGCAGTATATAGTCTACTGGTGCAGGGCGGGTTACGATGCAAAATGGAAGGAGCTAGAATTTGACCAACTAGATATCCCACTTCAATCTCTGCTGGGTGACAAAGCTTTCAAGACTATATACTCTAATAATCTATGTGATGTTATAAAAACTCCCCTAAATATTTGGTACAAAGAGATGAGCAAAGCGCACCTGGAAAAAAAATCTCGGTTATTAAGATGGGTCGAACATGATAGAGTATTCTTGTGTTATTCTTTACCTTGGTTTATATTGTATGATCACTAGTAGCACGTGTAAACTGTTAGAATCCTAGGCTAACATATACGCATCGTATTTCACTTTGTTTTATGGCCTGCCACTGATGTGCTCGTCCTCTCCCTGTACAGGATATGAGCTGTGAAATCGGTCAACTATCGTATAGTCGTTGGTTTGTCTCTCTCTGTTCTCCTCCCTGTTCTTTCCTTATCTTATCCCCTCCCAGTCCTGTGTATAAGAGACCTTCTTCCTCCTTCCCACCTCGCACTCGCACTCCCATTTTACTGTGTTTTGTGCCTCGGAGCTCCGATCCCTTTTTTTATTGTTTGTTCATTAAATTACTTATTATCCCAGTATTCCTGCATCGGCATCTTCGCTCTTTTCCACAACAATTTGGCGTCACGAACAGGATTGCTGGAGACCCGTCAGTGGAACTCTGGGACGTTGAGGGCCCGGGACCAGGAACGGAGGAAACTCCTCGTTCCCCCTCTACCTTGAACCAAGCATTCAGAGATGAGAGGATCGGCGTCTAAGAGTGGATCTGATCGGCTTCACGTCTATCCAAGCGAACCTGGAAGGGAAATGCTGATTCAGAGATCGGGTGAGAAGTAATTGTTCTTGTCTCAGACATATCAGTGACCAGTGGGTTGTTTTTCTTGTCGTCTACGAACGGTCCCGGGGCAGGACGGAGCGCATACGTTAACCGTGCCTGTCAGGTCGGTGTTGATTCTGAATCAACACTGAAATTCCCGCTCCACAAGTGAGCCGGAAGCTTCTGGTAGGTGAGGGGGTGAGTTTTTTCTCCACCTTTTTGCTAGAGTAAGAAAAAGGGGTGCACGGGGACGCCTGTGTATTTTCTGACTTGGAATTTTGTGAAAACTTAGTGAAAAGTCAGAGTAATAAGTCTAGCTAGACAGTGCTGGGGAAGAACTAGAGCAAAGTGGCTGCTGCTGTTCTCCAGGGGGGACCAATTGTGGACGACATGAGGAAAAAATATGGTCCAGATTGTCTTGACATGTTGGGAATTTGGGTTGAAAAGTATGATTTCCCAGCAGGGGGATCAGTGAGTTTGGAGGAATTAAGAAACCTCCGGGATAAATTGAAGATAGCAGAGGGAAAGGTTACAAAAAAGAAAAAAACAAACAAATATGCAATTCAGATCATCAAAGATCATGAAAGGTGTTTTTCATTTTGGAAAACTGAAGCAGAAGTCAGGGACAGGAAACAAGTAAAGAAAACAAAAACAAACGTGTGAACAGCGCTGGGCGCTGGAGCACAGGGGTGACAGAGATAACGGCAGAGGGTGCACACACTCACACACACTCCCCAGAGGAGGGAGAAAAGGAGCCGCTCACACACGAGCATTCAAATGCACCAAATGTCTGTATCTTTCTCTTACAGGCCCGAGGGACCCTCTCCTGGACATGCCTGTCTTCCCTCCTCCCGCCTGCCCTCATCCAACGCTACCACCGTACAACCCTGCGCACTCCAGCACCGACGCCGCAGCGTCGCCACGTTCATCAGGACTGCCGTCAACCAAACGGCCAGCCTCATCACTGCTTTCAGACAAGGGCTGCTCCCCCAGATCGCCAAAGCAGTTAACAGAAGCTGCTGCGTGGGGATTGAAGATGCCCGGCTGACAGAGGTCCGACGTCATGCAGTGCACGCTGAGAGGCTTCTGCAGGAGGCCAGCGATGCAGAGGACAAGAAGATAAAGCGTGCCTCCCTCACCATGATGAAGCACCTCAGTGACACGGCGAGACGGCCCTACAGGAACAACGACAACCGACGAAGGGCGACTAGCGGAGACAGAGGCGAAAAGGGGGCGTGCCACATCTGCAGCCGAATGGGTCACTGGGCCAGAGAATGCCCTGACAAAGGAAGACACCGCGGGCAGAACCATGCCCACCGCAGCCAAGAGAGTGATCGCGAGGGCCGGAAAAGAGGATCCAACTCAGAGCAGCTGAGGGGGGAGAGTGGAGTGCGGGACACGGCATGGACCCGGCGAGACGGACCCCCGGCCTACAGCGTCTTCGCAGGGAAGTGATGCACACACACACATGCAACACGCTTCTTGCAATGAAGAAATGCTTGCTGTCCCCTCTAACTTCCCTTTCCCCTGCATACACGTACACTGATTCATATTCTGATGTTGATTATTCGGAAACGTATACTGATTTACATGTTGATGATGATTTTTCTTCTGACAATGATTTAGGTTCGACTGATTGCTCTCAGCCTGACGGTGAGACATGCATTGACACTGACACAGAGTTCGAGGTTGATTTACGTGACCAAATTTTGAGCACCATTGACAGGTTTAGAGCGTCGTCACGTGCCGCCTCCTCCCACATACACGTTGTATAAAGAAGCTGCTTTTGAGAAACTGCCGCGGGTCACTTTTAGAATCATGGGTAAAAATATCACGTTCCTAGCCGATAGCGGAGCAACATTGTCGTTCCTTCGTGTAGAAGAACTTCCCCAGTGTAAAAAAAAAAAGTGGGAGATATGTTTATTCTGTCGGAGCAGCTGGAACGAAGAAGAGAGAGCCTCTCACCACTCCACTTACTTGTATTGACTACGGCGACGAGACATGCACATCACAAAACCAAATTAAACACAGCTTTGTATTGTCAGAAGTGTGTCCGATGAATTTGTTGGGAAGAGATTTGCTTCTAGCCATGGGCATGAATCTCATCTCCACCCCCGGCGGGTTGATTGTTGCCAGGTCGTTATCTACCTCGACCTTGGCTCAAATTCCTAAGCCTCTCTTGCATGTCTATCAGTGGTTGCTTCCCCTCGAGGCCCCAGAAGAATTGATAGTGGCGGCTAACGATAAGGTGCCGGGTGATGCTCACTTCATGAAAGCTCCCAATTTGCAGTGCAACTCGTGAAAGAAAGTGTGTTTGAGAGTCAGTTTTTATTTATTTTTTATTTTTTTCCAAGCGTGAATGATGACCTCTTTGTTTCTACGTTGTTTTGGGGCCCCCAACGATGCGTTGCCTCTGTTTCACTCACACCAGAGCAGAGTGCATTTCTTTTTTTTCTGTCCGTGGGTCTACCCCACACATTTCACTTTCCAAGAGTCCAGGCGATGAGTGGAAGGACCTAGGTCCGTTTTTGACGAAATGCCTGTCGACCAAAGACTGGCACCGAAAGGAGCGGGGACATTTTTACTCCCCCACCCTGAATGTGCATAAGACTGATTTTCCACTGGAAACACAGGCTCTTCGCTGTCTGCACCTGACAGAGACACGCGACAGCGAGCGCCACAACACGAGTTTTGCATGTTTCACTGACACATCGCAGCTGCCCGAGGAACTGAGTGAGGTTCCCTCCTCACTGTGGGCTGCTCACAAATACAATGTGGGACTGATCAAAGGTGCCGAACGCGTGAAGATCACACCCAAAAGTGATATTCGGCCCAACCAGCCGCAATATCCTCTGAAGCCAGAAGCTGTTGAAGGGATCACTCCTGTTTTTGATTCTCTTCTCGAAGCAGGTGTCATTGTCCCATGCCCCGACTCACCAGTGCGCAGCCCATGTTCCCTGTAAAAAAGGCCAGAGTTCCTCCTCAACGTGATGACTGGAGGTTTGTTCAACATTTGAGAGCAGTTAACGCTGCTGTCCACGCCAGGGCACCGAACGTGCCCAACCCACACACGACTGCATAGCACAGCTAGACACAATTTTCTCCCCCCGACCTGACCTGACCTGACGAACCCCTTGCTAATGCTGATTTTGTTTTCTACGCAGATGGTTCAGCATTCCGGGACGACAAAGGCGCCAACAGAGTTGGTGACGCAGTTGTCTCCGACTCGGAGGTCATCTGCTCTGACTCCCTTCCATGTCACCTCTCAGCACAAGGGGCAGAGCTGGTTGCGCTAACTGAAGCGTGTAGATTTGCAGAGGGCAAGTCTGTCACAATCTACACAGACTCCCGTTATGCGTTTGGTGTCGTTCATGACTTTGGGGCACTGTGGAAATGCAGGGACTTCCTCAAGTCAGACGGGAAGCCGGTGTTGAATCATGTGCTTATTGCTGACCTCTTGCGAGCCATACTTTTGCCCTCCCAAATAGCAGTGTGTAAATGTTCTGCTCACACTAACCTTCGTGACCCTGTTTCCCAGGGCAACGCCAGAGCTGACGCGGCAGCAAAGTCCGCTGCGAGGCAGCCTGCACCCTCGTCAGCCCCGATGATGACAGCCTCATTTGAGGAGGCTGATGCATCACTGGCTGAAATGCAGTCCCTCGCCACAGCGAAGGAGAAGGCCGCTTGGCACTCCGCCGGCGCATGCTGGGACCACGTTACTGACATTTGGGTGGGACCAAACGGTAACCCGTGTCTGCCAAAACATTTATTTTCACATTTCGCTAAATTGACGCACGGTTTAGACCATGTGTCAAAAGGGGGGATGTTGGAATTAATTAATCAATTTTGGTTCACTAGAGGGTTTTCAGTCGTAGCACAGAAGCATTGTGAAGCGTGTTTAATCTGCCAGTGGAGTTGTTACAACACCTCAGTTATTGCTTTTGCCACTTCGATCTCCAGCTGTGTATCGGGGAGCCCCTTCACATTTAGGCCATCCATGTTCAGCACAAACTCTTCTCACATTTCTTGCAGAGGAACCTCTTGTCCTGCCACTTTCCAGCGATGTCCGCTCAGAAACTTGTGAGGATGCCTTGCCTTGTCTTGCCATGTGAAAAATGATTTCCAAGTAGGGTTCCAGAGACATTTACAATGAACAATTAGCTTTTCTCCTACAACCAGTGAGCAAATCTGCAGCGCTCTGCCTGAGTCAACACGAGCCTCTAACTTGCTGATCTCGTACCTCCGTCCAAAGACCAGGGTAAAACGCACTGTTTTTTGTCTTTGTGTTTTAGTGATTTTATTTTTTGATCTTCAAACTATAAAAATAGAATCAAGCCATTTTCAAATTTTCTTGTATTTAATATCACACAGTTAAAAGGAAAAATGTCTCATATTTCATATTTGTTTTTTTTTCATTGTAAAACAAACAAACAACAAATTAGAACAAATTAGCGTCCGTTTTTGGTTTTTCAATCCAATGACCAAAACATACTCGGACCATAATGGACTTATTGGTGATTTTATTTATGAGTCAAATAATGCAGCCACGTTCTTAAAATGAAAAAGCATTTCTGCTGTTGCTTTTTCATTTGGATTATGGTAACTGTCTGCTTCCACACTCCAGTGGTTCTGCACATTAGTATAAATAGAGTGATTCTCTATCATGACATCACAGGACGGCGGCACACTGACTCATTCCATGAACCTGGACACTGATGATCCAGACTTTGGACCAGATGAGCCAACAGGCCACAGTGGAAACGGGTCAGAACATGGGACTGGCTGCTGAAAGTATACAGGTAGGTGGCGCTGTCATCCCAAGTTGTGTGGTGTGGAGGATCGGGGCCAAAGATGTGACTCTGGATTCAGGAGGAGTGTTTTGAAGGCTGGACTCCCAACAGTGATTGGCTGCTGAGGACCTCTCAATCACAATCAGGTTTTTTAGTGGCTGTGAGATTGAAAGTGAGATTGCATTGTCCAGGGAGGAGGACAGCAGTCAGTCATGTTTCACCTCCAGTCAACACGCAGTGGTTCACATGAAGGTCCAAGAGGCCTACAGACCTACACAGAGTCTGGATGTGGCAGCACAGTGGCATCATTGTCTTTGTTGTGTTGTTTGGTCATTGTGATCCAATGTAATGTGAGAGAAGGACGAGTGCAGTTCTATTGGAGTGAGTTGCTTACAAATACAGATTGCACAATTTCTATCCCAATTGTTAAGTGGGAAAGAGACCTGTCTCTCCAGCCTCACTCTAATTTTTGGCGAACAATCTGCCTGAACACCTTTTCACTGATAAAACAACCTAATCTACAATTAATACATTTTAAAGTACTCCACAGGATCCACTACACCGGGCAGCGGATGTTTCAGATGGGCATGACCGCCTCTCAGACCTGCTCACACTGCACCGTTAATGTCCCAGATAATTACCTACACGCTGTATGGCATTGCCCACCAGTAAATAAATTCTGGCACGTAGTATGCAATGATCTATCAGCACAGGTTGGTTACAACATCACAGCCACTCCTTCTTTTTGTCTCTTAGGGGACCTCAGTGATATCAAATCAGATAAGGCAGAATCTCGCATGCTGATCACCTCCTTATCTATCGCTAAGAAAACAATCCTCACAAACTGGAAAACAAAACAACACCTGCACATTGCACAATATAGCAACTTACTGTTAGACCACACCTCCTTGATAGGAATGTCTGCTTCATCCTATAACTAACTAGTAATCAATCAATAGCTGAGGCTGCTGGTTGATTTATTTATTTTCTTCTTTTACAGGGCACAGGGGGAAGAAGGGGGGACTCTCGCTTGGGGGCCCGCTTTGCCGGCGTTGGGGACGGGGGTGCGGCTGTGGCCTCGGGGGCCGGGGGGGGGCTGTCCCCTGGCGCCGGGGGGTCCCGGGGCGGTGGGGGCGGCTGGGGGGGTGGGGGGTGGAGGGGGGCGGTCGATGCGCCATACTGGGTCCGTAGGGGGGGGGCCTCTGGGTGCCCGGGCCTGCTTTGGGTACCGATCCTCCCGGTGGGTGAAGGGGCTGGGTCCTGTCACTGATGATGAAAATCAGTGTGTAGTTCAAACTTTGTGCGTCTTTGTGTTCAGTTTTTCTGCTGTAGTTGGGCTTTTCTTTTCATTCCAGATGAATTCCACTCAATTTCCTTTTCAAACCATGTAGGTGTTGAGTGAGCTGCAGTGCCCCCTGGCTGCAAGCTTCATACTGTGACTCTGCCGACCGAGGTAAAAAACCAACAAACTCTGACACTTTGCTGAGGACCTCCTGGAGGAGCTGAAGGTGCAGAACCTTCTCAGGCCTCTCTGAGGAGGAACTTGCGGCTGTCGGTCCTCTGCTGCCCCCTGCTGGTCACACAGGCCTCTTACACCGCCGTTCGTCTGTTCAGCACATATTTAATTTTTTAATGGCTCTATAAACGTCACTGATGAGACGATTTTATGATTCCTGCAGTTAAAATTTTTTAATTCCAAATCTGCAAAAACCTTCTGATCAATGAAGACAGAGTTGATTAAAATGATTTCAAAATTGACCCGTTTGAGAAAAGCTGCACTGTGGCATTGTTTGCATGTTGTTTTAGCTCTCAGTTGCTTCATTTCGCATTTTTCTTAAAAGCTTCGTTTAGTGGTCCATTGTGGTCAATGGGACACTGAACATCCGCTTTGTGTGCCCGAGTTTTAAGAGGATCAGGTGCGGACATTTTAGCATTCAAATTATGATGGCTTATTAGCATAGGTACGTAGTACCTCACCTGTCCGTTCTTTTTACAGTGCTTCCTGAACACCTCACCGGCACACTACAGCCGCCTGCGAGCACAAAGCTGCGCAGAGCCTCCTCGTTGTTCTCCTCACCTGGAGGACGCTTGGTGATCAAGACCTGTGGCCCAAAACTGGGTCCTATAAGATAAGTGCAGGAACACTGCCGCTTCGCCCGCACTTGATTGTGCTAGCCGCCCCGTACAGACGGTGGACGGTGCATGTTGCTTCCGTCCCGCCTTGGTTTTACTTGTTGTTTTTCCGTTCTCGCGTTGTTTGTCTTCGTTTGCTTACGTCGCCACTGCTGACCCTCAGACAGCAGACGTTACACTATGAAGTCGCCGGTCCAGCTACAGTGGTGTGCGTGTGTGTGTGTGTGTGTGTGTGTGTGTGTGTGTGTGTGTGTGTTTGTAATTGCATTGTTTGTTTGTTTTTCTTGCTATTTCAGTACATGTGACTTTGGTTCCTCCCCGTTTGGCCCCCTCATCGGTAAGCCTCAGTTTCTACACCAAGAATAAGGAGCTCAGTAGCTCTGTTTTAAGTGTTGGTCTTTTTGTTCCTTTTATTTTTAAATGTTGAATAAAAGTTAGTTTGATATTTTAAACATTCTGAACCACGTCTCCTACTCCTTCCTCGTAGAACTTACCTGTGTGCCTAATTATTACTTTTGTGTTTCGTAGAACTCCCTGGGTGGAATTCCCAGGGTGGCGTTGTCGGTTCCTTTTCATTTTGTTAAATTCCCAATATTAAATCTTGCTTTATCAGATAGCCATAACCACTCTCATCGCCACAGGATATTTGAGTCAACTGAGTCAAACTGTCGTGTCTACTTCCCAGTCTCAATAAACATGTTCACTACTGCTTTGTGCGAGCTTCTTAAATGGAGGTTTGTCGGGGTTTTTCCCTTTTTAGAAGCAAGCCACATATTTTGTGTCTTTCCACCACAAGACATTGGCTTTTGTCACTCTCTTTGTCGTATTGGGAAAAAGCGGCATATCGGACTTTCCCGCCGCGAGTCGCTCGTCAACATACTGCTGTGAAAGAGGGGTGATGTCACAGAACGCGAGGTGCATTTAGGTGCTACTGCGTAAAACTAAAAGATTTTCCTGGGCAAATATTCATTTGACAGACGTAAACAAAGTGAAATATGACTTCAATTTAAGTTTGTTTTAGTTTGTTTTTATGAACACACAAAAAAGTTTGAGTTAGTTATCGTTTTTGAAAAAAGTTGACTTCTACTTTAGAGATATTGATGACGAGTTGTTGTATATAAACGGTGTGACTATGTGGTTCGGCAAGCGGTGGTGCTGTCTGTACATAGCTTAGCAAACGGCTAGCGCTAGCACCCCCTTTCAATGCCAGAGTGAAAAGATCCACACGGAGTGCTATGACCCACGGGTGGGTCTAGGTGCCTCTATGTTTGTGTCTGTGTGTGTGTGTGTGTGAGAGAGAGTGGATGACGCCTTGCAGGTGCGATCCTGGATGTCGGCTGCTGATTGGACGCGCCACGGCTGAGAAGGAGGAGCAGTCGAGCCAGCCTGATGGTCATCCCTCCTCCGCTCCCAACTCTGCAGTTAGTCACTTCTGAAATGGTGTTAGAGCACGCAGCCGTAGGTAGTGATGGCCGATCGAGGCTTTGTTGAAGCTTCGACACTTGTTTCAAAAAATGGTTCATTACTCGAGGCTTCAATGACACAGTGCTCGAGGAGGTCATCTAGTGCTCAATAAAATGAAGTGCAATGGAAACGTGTTCATTGTTTCATAGGTTGTTTGGGATTTGATTTGCCATGCATTCTTGTTGGACAACACTACATGCTTGTATGGTTCAATGCTGACACAATAAAATAAAAATGAAAAATAAAGACAATGTCTCTGTTTTGGCACGACTGATTGTAGCAGATTATAGCTCTTATACTTAGCCTGACAGTTTGTGCAATGAATTATATTATATCCTAAAACAAGACTAAATAGCCCATAGTTTAAAAATATGTTCAATAGTAAGTGTTCAGTGGGTCAGATGTCAAATGTGATCTATTTAAAATGTAGAATAGATGAGCTAAATAACACATATATAATACACATTGATGGGAATTGAACCGTCGCCTCAGTCTTGCAAGTCCAAGATTGTCATAATGTACCACAAACCCAAATCACACTCCCTTTTTTCATCGAAGCTGTTTGAGTAGCGTTAGCACACCGTGATTCCTCATCAACTACAGGCCTACACTTCAAATAATTATGAGAAAAATCCAACGTCAAGAGAGCACTTCCATTAGGAAATAGTCAACATGAAATTTTGTCTTCTACTGACACCTGCTGGTCAAATTGAATAGTTGCAAATATTGTGAACAAGTTGTCATCTAATTCTAATCCTAAACAATATGGCCATTCGAAGTGAAGTATTAAGACAATTAATCAGGTTTGTACTGCTTGATTGAACACATTCATCCCGTTCCAGTGCACTAAAACCCACTTCCCTTCAGGACCGTGTCAGCGAAGCCAAAACTTCCTTGAGTGACGCTGTTTCCCAGCATGCAATGCGAGCTAGCGATTCACAATACTATTTCATCACAAACATGGATGTAAAAAATAAAAAGGGACGAAAAATGAAACTTCAGGAACACCAACCATTGCAATACAAGCAGAACTGGGCCGAAGTTTTATATAAGTTTTATATTATGTACACCATAATACAGCCTTCTGGTGGACAAGCCATACTATTTAATCCGTGTCTTCCTATGGCACTTCCGTGGGTGGAAGCTCATCGTAGAGGTCACGTGCTGGTTGCACGTCACTCCACCGATCACCTTCGTTGCAGGGTCAGATACAAGTGAGTATATGGTTCTGCACATTAGTATAAATAGAGTGATTCGACAAGATCGTTGCAGGGTATCTGATTCAGGTGAGTATATGGTTCTGCACATTAGTATAAATAGAGTGATTCTCTATCATTACATCACAGGACGGCGGCACTCTGACAGATTCCATGAACCTGGACACTGATGATCCAGACTCCGGTCCAGATGACACAACAGGCCACAGTGGAAACGGGTCAGAGCATGGACTGGCTGCTGAAAGGATACAGGTAGGTGGCGCTGTCATCCCAAGTTGTGTGGTGTGGAGGATCAGGGCCAAAGTTCCAGATGCTCACAGATGTGACTGTGGATTCAGGAGGAGTGTTTGAAGGCTGGACTCCCAACAGTGATTGGCTGCTGAGGACCTCTCAATCACAATCAGGTTTTTTAGTGGCTGTGAGATTGAAAGTGAGTGAACATCATTAAATAAAGAGCTCCTGCAGGGTCCCAATTTGACAAGTACACTGGTAGGTGTGCTGCTTCGTTTTCGCCAAGGCCCTGTAGCATTCATGACTGACATTGAGGGAACGTTTCATCAAGTAAGAGTTTCCAACCAGGATGTAAACTTCTTACGCTTCCTCTGGTGGCCAGATGGGGACATTACAAAGGACCTACAAGAGCACAGGATGCTGGTCCACATCTTTGGGGCAGTGTCATCCCCAAGCTGTGCTTCATTCGACGACAATCAGCATGACTTCCCAGCCGAGGTTATAAACACTGTTGGTCAAAATTTCTATGTGGATGATTGTCTAAAGGCTGTCAGCATGGTGGAACAAGCAATACATCTGTACCAGCAGCTAACAGACCTGTGCGGTAGAGGTGGATTTAAGCTCAATAAGTGGGTGAGCAATCATCGCTCGGTGCTGACCGCCATTCCTGAAGAGCAGAGAGCTAAAGAGGTAAAAACACTTAACCTTGACAGAGACCAGCTCCCTATGGAGAGGGCCCTTGGAGCTCAGTGGGATGTACAGCAAGATACATTCACATTCAGCATCAGAACCAAGCTGGGATGGGATGAGGAAATCCCTCAGGTCATGGTACATCCCATATATAGTTTTTCAAGCTACAACAAAGGAACTCATCTATAACAAATCTACAACCTTGTAAGGGCAAAACCTACTTGTTTTAATTCTGATTAATAAACTAAAGCTTATTCGATTATCATTATGTTGTTTTTTTTAAACGCTCATACAAAACAAAAAAAGTGGAGGGAGAGTAGTCTGAATCGGGTTCTGGAGCATTGCTCTACCTCATCCATCGCACTCATGAGCGTCACATCCACTTGTAGTGCATCATTTCCGCCAGCAAGCTTCTCCTGTTAGACCTTCCCCGAGGTGGTTGGTGGGGTGACGAGCACCCAGCACGTGACCTCTACGATGAGCTTCTACCCACGGAAGTGCCATAGGAGGACACGGATTAAATAGTATGGCTTGTCCACCAGAAGGCTGTATTATGGTGTACATAATATAAAACTTCGGCCCAGTTCTGCTTGTATTGCAATGGTTGGTGTTCCTGAAGTTTCATTTTTCGTCCCTTTTTATTTTTTACATCCATGTTTGTGATGGAATAGTATTGTGAATCGCTAGCTCGCATTGCATGCTGGGAAACAGCGTCACTCAAGGAAGTTTTGGCTTCGCTGACACGGTCCTGAAGGGAAGTGGGTTTTAGTGCACTAGAACGTGATGAATGTGTTCAATCAAGCAGGACAAACCTGATTAATTGTCTTAATACTTGACTTGGAATGGCCATATTGTTTAGGATTAGAATTAGATGACAACTTGTTCACAATATTTGCAACTATTCAATTTGACCAGCAGGTGTCAGTAGAAGACGAAATTTCATGTTGACTATTTCCTAATGGAAGTGCTCTCTTTACGTTGGATTTTTCTCATAATTATTTGAAGTGTAGGCCTGTATCTGCACACAATTTGGAATTACCATAAGTACCACCATGTTGCAGGCATTGTGGTTACAAGTTTCACTCCAATTTTGATTGTTGTCTGTATGACTAGCAATCCGTTGAGCTGTCTAGGGTTATCATTCAGATAAGGTGTCACAACTTTTAATTGCATGGGAACTTTGGGATCCATGGCAGATGGGCATTGTAAAAAAACGGATCTTGAGTCGGAAGGCCAGCTTGTCCTAATTGTGACCTTAATATGATGATTTTTTTTTCCCTGCCAGATTGAGGAGAAATTAAATGGACATCCAAACCGGGGCCAATAATGGATGAGCTGGATGATGTCACAGTATCAATTTTAAATGGTATGTCATGTGTAGGTATGAAAAAATTTCCATTACTGTGATTTGTCCGCTAAGTAATTAAAATAACTGTATGCTGACACTGATTTCAAAAAGAAGTATTTTACAAATTTGAGACAAAATGTCTAAACTGAATTGCATTTACAATTATTTCTGATAACAGAAATTGGCACAAAACAAACTTGGTTTGACTTGTCAAGTTGAATTAAATTCATTAGTTAAAAAAATGTATGAGTTGTTAAGTGTAAAAGGTTTGTTAATGATTGGACTGTCTTTATAGCTGCCAACATCGATGAAGTCTTGCTCCACACCCTCCGTCGTGATGATTTGAGAGACCTTTTTCCTGGACCAGAACACTTTCTCAGGAGGAAACGGATTTGGGCCCTTATTAGTGTAGATGTGATTGGTTACCTACTTTGCTCTGAAAACATCGAGCATAACACTTTTTTTTTCTTTTTTCCTAATTGTGTCTATTGTTTCTCTCTTGTTCATAATGTTTTGGATCTGGTTTCCTCTCGGCTGAGAATTCCACCGTACCAGACAAGGCTGCCCCGAATGAAGCCAGGAACTGTGTCTTCATTCTGCATCCATTTGACTGATTTACTGATTTGTCTCCTCCATTTCATCAGCCAAAGATGGTCTGACAGCACAGGCCAGACATTATCAGACCCTGCAGGAGCTGTACAAGAAACCAAAACCCAACCAAGATGCTGTCTCCCAAATTCTTGACCTGCAGTTTCAAGCAAGAAGATCCTTCATTCAGTGATGTTCTGAAAGAACAGGACAAGGCCAACAAAGATCCTGGATGCATATTCATGTGTCAAGGATCTTTATCGTGTAAGTGATTAACTTGTTTTGGTTTATGATGAAAAGCAAGCATTTTTGCAGATTTTAACACTGACTTGCATTATAGGCGATGAATGAGCTGCGGCGCATTCTGGATAAGGGCAACAGAAAATTCATTGATGAACTAAAAAAAGAGATGGGAAGACTTCTGCACCAATGTGTAATTTTATGGTGTTTGGAAAAAAAATGAAGTGATGAAGCCACGCATAACGCTGGATGTAGGTGACTCATTTTGCTGTGTCTCTAATTGACTGTGTAGCTGTTTCCTTGGACATAGGATGGTTTATGTTGCGCTGAATGAATAGATGCAGAATGGTAATACTCTTCATGCTGAAAAAATAAGATTTTTTTTTGTGATCAACACAAACCTAATAAGACTCATTTTTAGGAAGACTAACTTTGAACTCAAAGTTGATTTGTTCTATTCCAGTGGAATATTCCATCGCGCTGCTCAGGCCACTCCCCACACTCTTTCCTTCACCAAGTCCACCACCGAAGAAGCTGGGACATGCCAGTGAGGCACTGCTTCATGTCATTCAGGTGAAAGTTTGTTCGCATTTTCTCACATTCAACACTTCATAGCACGTGACCTCTACGATGAGCTTCCACCCACGGAAGTGCCATAGGAGGACACGGCTTAAATAGTATGGCTTGTCCACCAGAAGGCTGTATTATGGTGTACATAATATAAAACTTCGGCCCAGTTCTGCTTGTATTGCAATGGTTGGTGTTCCTGAAGTTTCATTTTTCGTCCCTTTTTATTTTTTACATCCATGTTTGTGATGAAATAGTATTGTGAAATCGCTAGCTCGCATTGCATGCTGGGAAACAGCGTCACTCAAGGAAGTTTTGGCTTCGCTGACACGGTCCTGAAGGGAAGTGGGTTTTAGTGCACTGGAACGGGATGAATGTGTTCAATCAAGCAGTACAAACCTGATTAATTGTCTTAATACTTGACTTGGAATGGCCATATTGTTTAGGATTAGAATTAGATGACAACTTGTTCACAATATTTGCAACTATTCAATTTGACCAGCAGGTGTCAGTAGAAGACGAAATTTCATGTTGACTATTTCCTAATGGAAGTGCTCTCTTGACGTTGGATTGTTCTCATAATTATTTGAAGTGTAGGCCTGTATCTGCACACAATTTGGAATTCGTCCCAGCGCCCTGAGCTGTAAACCGTGGACGGTGTAAAATGAAAATGGCCATCTGCAGCAGAATGAAAGTGAGATTGCATTGTCCAGGTAGGAGGACAGCAGTCAGTCATGTTTCACCTCCAGTCAACACGCAGTGGTTCACATGAAGGTCCAAGAGGCCTACAGACCTACACTGAGTCTGGACGTGGCAGTACAGTTGGATCATTGTCTTTGTTGTGTTGTTTGGTCATTGTGATCCAATGTAATGTGAGAGAAGGACGAGTGCAGTTATATTGGAGTGAGTTTTTTAGAGTGTAATAGAAGTTATAATGCAGAGTCTGTTTTTATGAAATGTTCTATCACCTGGCATTCATCCATCCATCCATCCATCCATCCATCCATCCATCCATCCATCCATCCATCCATCTTCTACTGCCGTATCCGGAGTCAGGTCTCGGGGGCAGCAGCCTCAGCAGAGACCCCCAGACTTCCCTGGACCCAGTCACCTCCTCCAGCTCCACCAGTGGGACCCCAAGGCTTCCCAGTCCAGCCCAGAGACCTGGTCAGCACCACTCTGACTCCCTGAGTCCCTGCTGCTCAGGTGAGGCTTCAAAGATCTGGCTGCACCTGATTGGACGGTCGTGGAGGATCTCCTTGGTCTTCTTGGTCTTCTTGGTCTCCAGCTGTTTGACCTCATGCTCTCTGTTGACCTCCTCACTCAGTCCCTCAGTGATGTAGAGCTCAGTGTAGATGCTGTTGAGGAGAGTTTGACTTCCTGCTTCTTCACCTTCAGTCACACGTTCACATTTCCTCTCCAGACTGATCTTCTGCTGCTGTAGAAGCTCCTGCAGACCACCAACCTCTGGAGCTGAGAGAAGGTTGGAGAAGAAAACATCAGTGTGACAGTGTGAGCATCATTTTCTGTCCACGACTTGAAGCTGAAAGCATCCAAACTCCATTTTTCAGCTGCTGTTGTCTGACTGTTTGCTCTAAATGTCCTCCAGTGGATCTTCTCACTGGAGGTCCTGACCACGGTTATAATAGTTAACGAAAACGAACAAAATAACGAAAACTTCAATTGAAAAAAACAATTATCACGTTGCCAGGGGTTAGGATTTTGGTACCTGCCTCGTTGGGGTTCGAAGCGAGCAGAGCTGAGACCATAAGGGTGACGTAGCAACGTTCAGGACACTGATTGGCCAAAGGCAGTCTTTCACGAAAGACCAAAACCGCCATTTTTAAATGCCTCGCGTGTGGATTTTTACATTAACACGTATTAAAAACTGAAAAGCTTATGAAACTGTACCATGGGTGAACAAAGAACTACAGACGTTTCTGTTCTCTGTGGCCGAAGAAAAAGCACCATGCAGACAGTTGTGCAGAAAGTTTAGTGTTAGCTAAAATATCGGGCACACAGACGTACTTATTATGTATACATTTCTTTCCATTGTAACAGGTGCTACAAGATCTGCAATCCATTACCTAGAATTGGTTTTCCTTAAACTGATGTACAGGATTACTAATCTGACTTTGATGGGCAAATTTGACAACAGAATACAATTATGAAGCACTAAAACACAGGACCACAAAACAATTAAATGCATGATGAAATAATGATATGCTTTGTTAAATGAAATAAAATGGCATTTTCAACTAAGTAATAAAATAGTCGGTGGTGCAGTGGTTAGCGCTGCCGCCTCACAGCAAGAAGGTCGTGGGTTCGATTCCGGGGCCTGGACCTTGGACCTTTCTGTGTGGAGTTTGCATGTTCTCCCTGTGTCTGCGTGGGTTCTCTCCGGCTTCCTCCCACACTCCAAAAACATGCATGTGAGGTCAATTGAACGTTCTAAATTGTCCGTAGGTGTGCATGTGAGTGTGAATGGTTGTTTGTCTCTATGTGGCCCTGCGATGAACTGGCGACTTGTCCAGGGTGTCACCCTGCCTTCGGCCTAAGACAGCTGGGATAGGCTCCAGCAGACCCCCGTGACCCTGAATAGGAATAAGCGGGTATAGAAGATGAATGAATGAAATCTTTATTGAATGAATGACACATTTTATTTCACTCGTGGTTTATGTAATTATTATTTTTTGCTCCATAGCTTTCATGATTCAGCATTACATGTTAAGCGTGATGAATTGCATGAAAAGAGAGAGCAGTCGCTGATAAATTAACATGGTGTGCTGTTTAATTCCATGAGAACGACAAAATATTTGCAGATTTGTGTAAGCTACACACATCGACAGGTGCAAGAGAAAGGGAGGAACTTTCAGGGAGGAACTTTCAAGATCGTTGAGTTTTTGTTTTGTTTTTTTTTTTTAGTTCTGATGAAATAAATAGACCAATCATTTAATTCCTTTGTCTGCTTTCCAAAGAGGTTATTAATTAAAAAAAATATGTGTGGCAGTGCTGTTATGGTCCATAGAGAGTTGCTTCAAAGAATTATCATTTATTATTCAGTGGCACATTGCTCACTTGTTTAATACACAAATAATAGTATATTATTAGAATAATACTATTTTATTAATATAATAATAATAATAATAATAATAATAATAACAATAATAATAATAATAATAATAATAATAATAATAATAATAATAATAATAATAATCATCATCATCATCATCATCATCATTATTATTTCTAAAATTTCCAAACAACAATCGTCAGTTGTTCCGTAAAAAATACATTGATTTCCATGTTGAATTTTGTACGTTTCGTGAGCGCGCACGTCTGTCGGTGATGGTCTCCACACTGACACAACTGCGCATGCTCTATTATCCCATCAATGCGGAAGTCAAAATGTTTTTGGGAGCCATGCGCTGGGTGAGCAACTTCATTGAAAGCAATGGGACGCCATCTTGGACTCTGGGGGCTTGCCGCACTGTCACGCAGGTTGTGACGGAGCGGGCCGGCGACGCACAGGTATGACGTGAATGATTGACAGCTACCATTCGTTCCCGTTAGCGAGAGGATTAAAAACAAACAGACACCATAATGGCATCAAAAAGGAGTTATCCCAGCGGTCCGGAAAAACGGAAGGAAAAGAAAACTGATCAAGAAAAACTTGCAAAGGGGAAAGGTAAGTTATTTGTTTGTGATGTGGGCTGGAGAGGTGGAGGGGAAACGCTGTTGTCGCCCCCCCCCCCCAAGTTTGTTTATTTGTCCTGCTAGCCAGCTAGCTAGCTAGCGTCGGATAAATGTTAGCTGGCTGGCTAATATTTGTTCGTCATGAATCAGCGTTTTTGTTTGTTTTATGAAAGTTGACCATATCCTGCCATGTTGGCCTATCCTGCCATGGGAATGACTGATTGACTCCACACCCGTTTATTCACATTCTAACAGGGAGGGCGGGAGGGAGGGCATGTTGTAGTTGTTGTTGTAGTCAGTCCCCTGTTATCGTTCAGTGGAAGTTGTCTCTCACATATTTGACTCTTAATGTTATTTTAGCCTTAACTTAGGATGAATTTACTAAGCTTAGTTTGTATTTTGTAGGCCCTTCATTAGAAATGTGCTACTGTTTTATAATTCAAAGAAATATTTTATGGAAATACTTTATTTGGCATGGTGTTGACTATTTTAGACTGTTGTGGCAGTGGGTCATTTATCTTAGTTTTATTACTTTAACTAGTACAGTGTGTAAAGTAATGCCAAAAACTCTTAAAAATGACAGTTTTGTAATTGGGTAAAAGCTTTAAAGGGACACTGCAACCATAATGTTTAATTTAAAAACAAATGAATTTTTAATTTTCCTATATTACTGCAACATCACTGTAATAATAAAATATTAAAATGCGCTTCTGATGTATTTTGCTTGATGATCTAATGAGCTTTGTCTCTGCAGGAGCAATTCTAAAATATGTTGGCGCTCCAGACATTGAGCCAGAGGGATCTCCCGAACATCCTGACCAGGAAGCTCCAGGACCAACACATTCCTCAGAACCTCCTTCTGTCCAGGTGAATAATGTGTGTTATTCTTAGTAGCTAAGCTGATAAGTGTGGGACGAAACTAAGGCAATTAAGCATTATTTTGATTGTTGGTTTGCGTTTTAGTGTTGCACTTGTTGGTTTGTTGGATTTTCTTATTTAAAGTAAGCATTTTTTTTATGAATACTCAATCTGTTGTATTTATTGACATATAGAGGATTCTTTTCCTAGTATTATAGTGTTTGTTTGTTTTTAAATCAGTTTAACTTGCTTGAGTTGCTCAACTGAAGATGTTTAATTTTACCTGTAGCCTGTTTTGCTCACGAGGTGTAATAGATTGTGGAATCTTAGTAGACCTTAGTAGACGCACGCTGCTGAGAGTGTCAACAATCAGCTCAGATGACCGTGGTGCTTGTAAATAAGGCAAATGCGCCATCTAGTGGGATGCAGCATGTTTATTCGTGTTGGAGCAATGACAAGTACTACTAACAAAACAAAAGATGCACAGGGTAAAAAAAAAAAATCATAAACTCTTCTTAGATCTCTTATAGATTATTGATAATAGCATTCTAATTGATTTCAAACCTTTTCAAAAGATCTTTTGCCAATAGCACACCCAAATATTTGATAACCTTGGAATTCCATTTGATTTTATATTTTCCTCTAATTTCTCGGCCTGGATGATAATTCAGCGTGAGAATTTGAGTGTTTGCTATGTTTATGGTTTCTATTATCAACATCAAATGAGGTAAGGTTCTGTCCGGGTCTTGGAGAACCAAAATAATATCATCAGCAAAAAGCCCTCTTAGATATCCCTGCTCTCCTATATGTATTCCTTTTAGATTGTTACTTTGTCTGATCATTTGTGCCAGCGGCTCAATGAACATAGCAAACAATGTAGCGCTTAGGCAACATCCTTGACGAGTACCATTAATCTTTATCCTTGCCGTAGGTTCTTGGTAGAGACCTTGAATACACTGTATTAACTTTTCTTGGAACCCCAGTTTCCCAAGAACTTGATACAGAAATCTCCAATTCACACAGCCAAGGCTCACCAGTAACAGCTCGCAGGCCCTGCTTTTGGATCTGATCTATTATGTATAGGACCCGTCTAATGTCTTCTTGAGTCTGCCTACCTGTTAAAAAAGCTGACTGATTGGAAGTCCATCTCGTCCCCTTAAATTTCAAAGCGTAACGAACCTGTGTAGCCCGAGGAATTTTATTATAGTTTTTTTCCTAGGGTGCAACTCCCCAGGTGGCGTTGTCAGGCAACCCCCCCGCCCCCATTTTCCTTTATACCCACCATCAGAATTGTCTTGTCTCATGGTTATCTTTTAAGATAACCATTATCTTATCTTTTAAGATAACCATGAGCACAAGAAATAGGGTACAGCTTATCTGCAAAGTAAGTAACACGTACATTATGAACTATCATTCTATATCATAATGATGTAATATGTCAACCGAAAGCAGCTGACCAGCTGAAAAGGCTCACTCCACCCCCTACTGTTGGGAGAAGGACACGTTCCCGTCAGTAATTCAAATTTCTCAGCTGCATGTATTGGGGGACAAGGTGAGAACTCTGATTGGACGAGAAAACCGAATTATTGCTTAGTTTGATTAAGCTCTGCATGTAAACGCACTGATTACACCTGCGCCAGAGTTCAGAGTGAAAGCAGCTCTTTTAAAAACAAGCGCAGGCTGGAGTCAGCACTCTGTCCTCTGGCGTGTCCACGCTGAGAACTTTGCAGTTCTTCTTAGCATTTCGGCTAGCAATCCCAGAGCGGGCTGGGCCATAAGCGCAGCTGGAGGAGGAACCCTGCCGGGTGCCCGTTCATCGGGAGGTGGTGCTGTGTGTGCGTGATCGTTGTGCATTCACCGCTTGGCTGTTAAAGCCGAAGTCTTTTTGGTATGGTACTTATTTCCTTGACACTCAGGCAGCTAAACCTGGTCTATTTTAAATTGTTGTCAAATAAAGCTGTTTCATTGGAAGTGCGTCTCGTCCTCTTAAATTTCAAAGCGTAACGAACCTGTGTAGCCCGAGGAATTTTATTATAGTTTATTTCCTGGGGTGCAACTCCCCAGGTGGCATTGTCAGGCAACCCCCACCACCCCCCCAATTTTCCTTTATACCCACCATCTGAATTGTCTCCACCTCCGCCAGACCCTCCCCCTCGCCACATCTAGTCTTTTTTTGATAGATGATGATCTATGCGTATTGATGCGTCGTGCTGATGCGTAGCCCCTCCAGGATCCCTCCTTGCACTGCCACTCCGTCGTAGTGTGGGGCACCGAGTGCCGCAGGCCCCTCCGCACCCGTCGCCACCGCCGTCTTCTACGCCAGGCCGCGTCTCGCCAATTCCTCCTTTACCTCCTCTGCGCTGTTGTAGGTTCGAGTTCCCGTATCCCAGTGGGTCCTCATCTTGGTGAATGGCGTGTGGAACCAGATGCCCTTCTCCTTCAGGATTCTTTTAGCAGTGTTGTACTCCTTTCTCTTTTGGACCATCTCTGTCGCGTAATCGTGATGGAATGACGGTACTTTATTCCCCAGTTCTATTTTCTTTGTCCATAGCTCTCTCAGGACCCTCTCTTTGGTAGTAAATTCCAGAAAGTTAACAATGATGGGTCTCGGTTGGGCACCGTCCGCTGGTTTCTGTGCAAATGAGCGGTGTGCTCTCTGAATTTGGAAATTAAAATCTGCTGGCAGGTGCAGTTCGCTTTTCAGCAGGTCTTCCACAAACTTGGCCACAGATTCTCCCTCCTCTCCTTCAGTGACTCCATAGATACGTAGGTTGTTTCTCCTCGGCCTGGACTCCAGGTCAGTTAACTTGTCCTGAAGAGCTTTTTGTTCTCTCAGTGATATGACCAGAGTGTCATTAGCTTCCTGTGCCCAACATTCTAGCTTTTCAATCCGCGACTCAGCCTCGTTGATCTTGCTGGTTTGGAGCTCCTGTTCGGTGATGACTTTCGCAAGTTGTTGATTTATTTTGTGTTTGAAGTCGTCCAAGTCTTTTTCCACGTCGTTCCTCAGTGTTTCTCCAAACGTGCGAAGGACTTCTTTTGATTCCATTTTTAAATCCCGTATCTCCTTGCTAATAATTTCTATGTCCAAGCCCTTTTTCGCGTCGTTAGTCACGAGGAGTTCGTTTCGCCATCTCCCTCTGTTTCAGAGCAAGCTGGTAGTTCCGCCATATTGTCTGTTACCGTGTTTCTGTTTTGGTTGAATCGAGTTTTCCTTCCCATTCCAACGTTCCCCTGATCACTTTGTAGTTAATATGATATCTGACAATAGTTATTCAAGTTTTCGGGGAGTTTTTACCCTGGATGGTCGAGAGCCCTGGTGTCGCACAGTCTACCACTTTATGGCCAAACCAGAAGTCCCTTCCCTCTAGCCTTTTCAAGGGGGAGGTGGCTAGACTCGGCTCTTGTGGGACGAGAAGCAGAAGGCGTGTCCGATCGGGGGGGAAGATGAGATGACATTTTTGTGGGTCAACACAAACTCATCTGCGAGGACAGCAGCCTTGGACAATGACGACACTTTCTGTTCATTCAAGAACATTACCACCTTCTCTGGCAAAGAGTCTTTAAAATCTTCTAAAAGAACGAGCTCACGGAGTGACTCAAAGTCATTTTTGACATCATTAGCTGCACACCATTTATCAAAGAGGTTGCTTTTCTCCCATGCAAACTCGACAAAGGTTTGACCACTGGATTTTCTATGGTTCCTAAATTTTTGCCGGTAGGGCTCAGGAACAAGCTCATAAGCAGGAAAAATTGCTTCCTTTCCAACATCATATTGCAGGCTGTCTTCTAAGAAAAGAGCAGACACCAACTCCTGTGCTTTTCCCACCCGCTTGCATTGGAGAAGGACAGGCCACATGTCTCTTGGCCAGTTGAGTGGCGAAGCTATTCGCTCCAAGGCACTGAAGTATGAATCAACTTCTGCCTCACGAAATGCTGGCACCAGAAAAATGTTTTTACTGGGGCTGGGCAACGATTAAAAATTTTAATCGCAATTAATCGCATGATTTACCTGATCAATCACGATTAATCACGTCGTATACGCAAAAGCCAATAATGAATTTAAAAGAAGTCTTTCATACACTTTAATTTAAATGTTCTGCCATATAAACGAAAGCACCATAACATTTATCGTGCAAACACTTAACATCAGCACTTTACACAGAAACATTTTTAATGTAAATCTAAAGTTAAAAAAAATGCAAATACAAAATTAAAGCTTATTGCCAATGCCAGGGCATTACTGTTATCCTGTTCCTTATGAAAAATAAAAAAAAATCTACCTCCAAAATCCTGAGCCACAATAATAACAGGCAATTTCTGAGGTAACAGCAGAAACATTTTTCTTTTATCAGGGAGCAGCATAACCAGTCTGCGTTCCCTTGCAAATGTCCCAGTTAGAAAGGGTGAGGCACAAAAACGTTCACTTTTGGGTTTTTCTTCACAGGGGACTAGAATGTAAAGTCCACATTTATACTGGAGTTCCTTTGGAGAATCTCACTCAACTCAGTGCAGTTTGTCAGTTCCTGGAACTTGACGGCCAGTTATTTTAAATGTACTGCCATATGAATTAAAGCGCCATAACATTTACTGTGCAAACACACTTTTAACATCAGCATTTTTGAACAATTAGCAGCTAAGAAAAAAAAAATAGTGTAAATTTAAACTCAACTTAAACAATGTTATCAAAGCAATACAAAATTAAAGCTGTAAGCAGCGTTTGCGGGACTGAGCCCACCTGGCCACTGCCTGCCGTGACGTCCGCCACCTGGCCACAAGCCCCCGACACCCGCCGACGCTTCCCAACGCCTGGCGATTCCGCCCGAAACCCGCCGATGCCCCATTACTGACGCCGACGCCTGCTGATGACACATCAAGCACTGACTTGACATTACTGACTTGACATTTAGAAACATTTGATTTCTAAATGTGATTGATTACTGTATCATTTTGGAGATAATAAGCCTTAAAGTTGGCTTTTTGTTTGGTTTTGCGACAGCTCCAATATTCCATTTTTACTGTACAATAACATCAAATTGCTCCATAAGCTCTGTCAATGGTTGGTACAGTTGACCTCAGGACAACCTTGAATATATTTTCATTCATTATAAGGCATATTTAATGTACCATTTTGGAGATATTAAGCCTCAAAGTTGTTGTTTTCCTTTTTTTTTTTTTAGCTTTTCAAACAGGCAAAAAGGGCCCAGTACTCAATTTTTTACTGTACAGTAACATTGCTTTGCTCCATAATTTCTGTCAGTGGTTGGTACAGTTGACCTGAGGAACACCCTGACTATATCCTCAGTCATTATCAAGCATATGTACAGTATCATTTTGGAGATATTAAGCCTTAAAGTTGGCTTTTTTTTTTTCTTTTTCTTTTTTTTTTTTCCCAACAACTCCAATATTCCATTTTTACTGTACAATAACATCAAATTGCTCCATAAGCTCTGGCAATGGTTGGTACAGTTGACCTCAGGACAACCTTGAATATATCTTCTCTTAATATTCTTGAATATTCTCAATTAATGTACCAGCTCCTTCCTGTAGACATGATATGTACAGTTAGTTATTCTTTGTTTGACGCAAGTGTTATATTAAGTTCCTCCTATCTGTACCGGTACTTCTTGTTAATTTGAAATAAACACTAACAGCATAATGTCAAAACAAAAACCGAACAAGTCAAAGATCATAAAACAAGGAGGCTTTGTACTAAAATATGAATAAAATATAAACAGGGAGTTGTCTAATGTCGTCAAGGAAGCCAACATTACGTTACCTGTTGATCAGCATGTTGACTCAGAAAATCCTCAGGCTCCTGCTGCGACATTTCATTTGGGGCGGCGGTTGTGACTTCACTGCTGGTCCCGTGAGAAACTCAAATCGGTTCTTCACGTTTGTTGCGTGGCATGGGTTAGGACATTGAGAGGCATTATAGTGTGGTTGTGTGCACCAAATCGGACTCGGCTTCTAGCTCGATAGCCGTGCATAATTTACGCAAACGCAATGCTCTGTTTACGTGAACTCACGGAGTCCGACTCCTTGCACGTGCTCATCTCGACTCAATGGATTTATGAGCTTGATGACAAGTGTGTATTTTGTATTGGATTGATGTACTGCAATTCTAGTCATGTGAACAAGCAATTAGCATTCCTAGTTATATGTGGCATGACGAAATACTGTACTACCAAGTTTGTATTGCAGTATCTTCAGTTTATGGGGTAGAGGGTGCTCAAATTGGATTGATTGAAGATGTAGTTTAGGTACAATTTGCTTGTTTTTATCAATATTTAAGTTGATTGCAGTTCAAGGTGGCACAATCCTATCAGATGTTGTCATTTTGTCACGAAGAACACTGGTATTTGTTGATTATTACCATAAGTACCACCATGTTGCAGGCATTGTGGTTACAAGTTTCACTCCAATTTTGATTGTTGTCTGTATGACTAGCAATCCGTTGAGCTGTCTAGGGTTATCATTCAGATAAGGTGTCACAACTTTTAATTGCATGGGAACTTTGGGATCCATGGCAGATGGGCATTGTAAAAAAACGGATCTTGAGTCGGAAGGCTAGCTTGTCCTAATTGTGACCTTAATATGATGATTTCTTTTTCCCTGCCAGATTGAGGAGAAATGAAATGGACATCCAAACCGGGGCCAATAATGGATGAGCTGGATGATGTCACAGTATCAATTTTAAATGGTATGTCATGTGTAGGTATGAAAAAATTTCCATGACTTTGATTGGTCCGCTAAGTAATTAAAATAACTGTATGCTGACACTGATTTCAAAAAGAAGTATTTTACAAATTTGAGACAAAATGTCTAAACTGAATTGCATTTACAATTAATTCTGATAACAGAAATTGGCACAAAACAAACTTGGTTTGACTTGTCAAGTTGAATTAAATTCATTATTTCAAAAATGTATGAGTTGTTAAGTGTAAAAGGTTTGTTAATGATTGGACTGTCTTTATAGCTGCCAACATCGATGAAGTCTTGCTCCACACCCTCAGTCGTGATGATTTGAGAGACCTTTTTCCTGGACCAGAACACTTTCTCAGGAGGAAACGGATTTGGGCCCTTATTAGTGTAGATGTGATTGGTTACCTACTTTGCTCTGAAAACATCGAGCATAACATTTTTTTTTTCTTTTTTCCTAATTGTGTCTATTGTTTCTCTCTTGTTCATAATGTTTTGGATCTGGTTTCCTCTCGGCTGAGAATTCCACCGTACCAGACAAGGCTGCCCCGAATGAAGCCAGGAACTGTGTCTTCACCAGGAGACATCTCCAATCTGTCCTCAGACATCCACTCCTTTGGTGAAAAGCAGCCCAAAGAGGACCCTACAGCTTCCTGCTCCTCCACAATATGTTGTCTATACTAGACATGGGCAAACCCCGGCCCGCGGGCCACATCCGGCCCGCTGCGTGTCTCTGTCCGGCCCGCGTGAAGCCAGTCATAACCCCCCAACACCGGACCCCCCAACGAAACTTTGTCGGCACGTAACTTTGCCGAGTTAGTGTAGCGCGATAGCGATAGCGTGCTTCCCCCCCGTCAACGAGGTGTAGGTACAGAATTAGTCCGGGTGCAGAATCGTTCCCGGCGGAAGTGACTGCCGATACGGCAACTCCATTGGGACATACCTCTACATCGCGTTCGAACGTGATATATGGATAGATCGCGGTACGTTTATAGAGTTGCCATATGTGACGTAATTGGCAGTCGCCTCTGTCCAGTGGGCGAATGCCAACAACGTCACATACGGCAACTCTATTAGGACAAACTACATCGGTTGATTAAGGTTATCTTTTTTTTTCTGTCAATCCCTGCCGTATTTACAGTACTTTTGTATTATATTGTATACACGAAATTGTCTCACAATCTATCTATCTATCACCCGCGAAATAGCGTTTTGACCGTGATCTATCCATATATCACGTTCGACCGCGATGTAGAGGTATTTCCCAATGGAGTTGCCGTATCGGGCAGTCACTACACCCAGAACGATTCTGCACCCGGACTAATTCTGTACCTACCTACAACCCCCCCTTCCGTGGCCCGCCGACTCGATGCAGGTCTGTCATGTGGCCCGTTGCTAAAAAAGTTTGCCCACCCTCTATACAGACAGTGAGTTGGAGCAAGCTCGTAAGCACTACTTCCAGATGGCCCGCACTGCCAGTGAGGGGAAATGTGTCATGTTCAAAGAGCTGAGATGCAGGCTGGTGAGAAACACTGTCACCAGCATGATTTCTATCTTGAGAGCCAGTCAGCAAGGAGAGGGGGTCTGGTACCCTTCTAAGCATGAAGTCACTGCAATGTCTCAAAGACTAGTGGAGTATTATCCCATGCTGAAGGATTAAGACAAAACAATGAAACATGTAAGTGATTATATTATTTTGCGCACTTAGATTTTGAAGCGTGTGGTTATTTTTGGCTGATACTTTTTTTTATCTGTGCATGTTCACTTTCCATCTTTATTTGTTCTTTCAATGAGTGAAATTTTATTTACCACAGGCGAGCACTTACAAGAATCTTCACAAGAGATTCACCAGAGAGGGGCCACAAGAAGAAAAGGCATCGCATTGACTTCTCAGCAAGTGACCAAGAAGAAGATCATGATGCAGACTCAATTGGTGGATCAACAATTATTATGTGTCACACACCAGGGCGCAGTTCTGATAATGGCCACACTTCACATAAGTAGAAACATGTCCATTTTAATAATAATGATAATGTATGAAAGCTAGGCAATGTTTTGATAGTTTTGGATATCATGATATATCACAGGCATTTTTACATTTGAATTGTCATTTGATATATTTTGATGCTCCAAACAATTTCATCCATTTGACTGATTTACTGATTTGTCTCCTCCATTTCATCAGCCAAAGATGGTCTGACAGCACAGGCCAGACATTATCAGACCCTCCAGGAGCTGTACAAGAAACCAAAACCCAACCAAGATGCTGTCTCCCAAATTCTTGACCTGCAGTTTCAAGCAAGAAGATCCTTCATTGATAGTGATGTTCTGAAAGAACAGGACAAGGCCAACAAAGATCCTGGATGCATATCCATGTGTCAAGGATCTTTATCGTGTAAGTGATTAACTTGTTTTGGTTTATGATGAAAAGCAAGCATTTTTGCAGATTTTAACATTGACTTGCATTATAGGCGATGAATGAGCTGCGGCGCATTCTGGATAAGGGCAACAGAAAATTCATTGATGAACTAAAAAAAGAGATGGGAAGACTTCTGCACCAATGTGTAATTTTATGGTGTTTGGAAAAAAAATGAAGTGATGAAGCCACGCATAACACTGGTTGTAGTTCAGTAGAGTCATTTTGCTGTGTCTCTAATTGACTGTGTCGCTGTTTCCTTGGACATAGGATGGTTTATGTTGCGCTGAATGAATAGATGCAGAATGGTAATACTCTTCATGCTGAAAAAATAAGATTTTTTTTGTGATCAACACAAACCTAATAAGACTCATTTTTAGGAAGACTAACTTTGAACTCAAAGTTGATTTGTTCTATTCCAGTGGAATATTCCATCGCGCTGCTCAGGGCACTCCCCACACTCTTTCCTTCACCAAGTCACCACCGAAGAAGCTGGGACATGCCAGTGAGGCACTGCTTCATGTCATTCAGGTGAAAGTTTGTTTGCATTTTCTCACATTCAACACTTCATAGTTCCATGCATGGATGTGGCGTTTCCTTCTTCTTTTTCTTTAGCCAACAGAAGATCCCACAATGTACTCGCAGAAGAGGTCTTTCTGCACCCCTGTGTTGCTGTTTGATGGGACCCGCTGTCTCATCTGTCTTGGAGCCACTCCCGCCACCACGCTTGCCAAGGAAGACTTGAGTGACGGTCTGCTTCATCTGATGGATTACTACTATGCCCTGCACCTCACATATCCAAAAGTGTGTGGCAACCCTTCTCTCTGTCATTCAGACAGAAGTGCTACAGGACACTATCCATGAGTGAGACACCACAGCCTCATACAAAAAAGACCATGGCAGAATGGAAAGATTTTATTGGGGAGTAGAGCTGTGTACTAGGCATAGGTAGTGATACACTCCCCTAAACATGTTATCAGTGGTGATAGGAACACAACACTATATGCTGTCCCCATACTGTTTTTGTTTTTTTTGTGTAACTGAGTGTCAGGGAATCTGAATCAATATTCAATAATGATGACGGTGAATATTGTAACAATTGTTACTTGCGTTCTAGAAATGATTGCTTGAGATTGTTTTAAGATGCAATGCCTTTGTGACGTTTTTATTACAAGGCAGTGAAGGCACTGTCAGCAATTTAAGTGAATCAATAGTTGTTGACAATATTAATTCTGTTTGATTAATTATTTTTTTTTGGGGGGGAGTGAGCGTAGGGGGGGGTGGATGCTTTGTCTCATTTTGAGAAAAAAAAAGCTCATATTGTGAACACTTAAATTAAGAAGAATTGCACTGTTAGTAGGTCTGGTTTTAAGATCTTTTCATTCAAATTAAGAAAGAAGCAAACGTGAAAAAAGAATTGAGAAGCTAGTATCAAGTTTATTTGACTTAGTACAGTCCTTGGAATGAGTGCTTTACTGTTTATTTCAAGAGTTTTTCCATTCTTCAAATGCCTAGATATATCGTCTTATTTTAAGAAATCTTACCAAGTCTAAATATCTTACTGCATTGGCAGATAATTTGACTTGTTTCTAGCCTGTTCTTTCTCAATTTAAGTGTTTGTTTCTTAGATATATTTTGCAGTGTGTGGACACCGAGGGGAGCTCTAGAATTGGCTCATTCAACCAACCAACGAGCCAATCAGCAGTGGCGTCACAGGCCCTCCTCCTTCTTTGTTCTCTCTCTCACTTTGACTTCTGCACTGGACAGCCAGGTTTGTGGAGGGAAGGTTGGAACAAAGTAAGGACGGGGTACCCCATACATTCATGTACGTAGAGTCACTAAGTCTTAAACTCACCAGGTTTGTATCGCATATCGATAGCCCTAATGCCACACAAGTCTATGAGGGTCCAAGGTCAACTTTGTCCGAGAGACATGGGGCCACTTTCAGGTTCATCAGGATCCTTCAGGACACACCCACGCCAAAGTTGGGGCTTCTAGCCCATGAGGAACCCCAAAACCCTCACTCTAATTCCAGCCTTATCGCTAACCCTAATGACAAGTGTATGAGGGTCAAAGGTCAACTTTGTCCTAGAGACATGGGGCCACTTGCTTTTTCATCAGCAGCCCCCAAGAAGCGCACACGCCAAATTTGGGGCTTCTAGTTCTTGAGGAACCCCAAAACGGTTCCTCGCTGAAGGCTCTAAAGCGGTTGTCGCGGTAGACAAACTGTTTGTCAACGGTCAGCTCTACCGCGATAGCGAGTCAACTCCGTGGTTGTACTAACCGTTCTCTCCACAGGCTTCAAGACAACAGGTAATATCGTATTAACGCAGCTTATGCCAATATTGTTGTCAATGATAATCACGTAAGCGCCATTTCAGTTAAAGTATGACTTTTCTGCATCGAACTGATTCTCCCCCCTCAATAATCCCTCCCCTCAAACTGCACTAATGTCTCTTCCTCACTTCTCTTCTCTCTGGTAACAATGTTCACCGTGACAGATTGCAACGATGTTTGTTTACATTGGCAGTTGTACGCGCGCGCGCGCGCGCGCGCGCACGCACGCACACACACACGTAACACACACACTAACACATACACCACTCTAGGTCTATATAGTAAACATGACCTCCCTTAAGTTCGTCACTTGGAATGTGCGGGGTATAGGTACCAGGGACAAAAAATTTAAAATTCTCAACCATTTGAATTTTCTTGAAGCCGACATTGCCCTACTACAGGAAACTCACTTAACAAACACTACAGCACATAATCTAAAATCGACCCTTTTTCCAAACATCTACTCGGCGAGTTACAACTCGAAGCAGAGAGGTGTGGCTATCTTGATCAATAAGAGACTTAATTTCATTATAAATAGTACAATATCTGACCCTAATGGAAGATATATAATAATCAACACTAACATTGACAATAAAGATTACTGTATTGCTAGTATTTATGGCCCAAACGTGGATGATCCCTCTTTCTACCATGCCTTTTTCTTGTCATTCTCTGCACATGTAAACACAACACTCATAGTAGGGGGTGACTTCAACCTAGTGTTAAACTCTGATATTGATAGATCCAACACCTCAGCTAGCCAACGACACTCATTAGCTGCAGACACATTAAAACAGTATATGAGTGATTTTGGTTTATCAGACCCTTGGCGTTCAAACCACCCAACTCACAGAGAGTACACCTTTTTCTCTTCTGTTCACCATTCATACTCACGCTTGGACTACTTTATCACCAGCAACTCACTCTTAGCAGATATCCGGGAAGCCCGGATCCACTCCATCACTATTAGTGATCATGCACCTGCCTCTATCTCTGTCTCTACAAAGGCACCTAGAGCACCGATCTGGAATTGGAGGCTGAACACGTCATTACTCATAGACTCAGATTTTATAAAATACTTTAATAGGGAGTGGACAATATTCCTACAAATTAACGACTTGCATGAAACTCCTGTACATGTTCTATGGGAAACAGCTAAAGCAGTAATGCGGGGCAAAATAATATCTTACTCATGCCACAAAAAAAAAAAGGAATTAGCTCTGGAGTCTGAATTAGTTAATAATATTAAAACATTAGAATCTTCATATGCCATCCAACAGGAAGAAGACATATGGAAAGAGTTATGCAAACTAAAAACGGAATTAGCCAAACTGACAGATAAAAAAACCAAGTTCCAAATGCAAAGATTACGCCTTGAAAACTTTGAATGCAATAATAACTCTAGCAAATTCTTAGCGAACCAGCTAAAGTCAAACAGAGAAAAAGCAACAATCTCCTCCATCAAAAACCTGGATGGCAAACTAACCCATAACCCAGAAGAAATTAACCAATGCTTCAGAGATTTCTACAAAAAATTATATTCCTCCGATAATAATCCTTCAGAAGCCTCAATAGATAACTTTCTTAATAGTATTGTGCTCCCTAAATTAAATCAGGAACAGGCTACTACAATGGACGCAGATCTCACTCAGGAGGAATTTGAAGAAGCCTTGGCACAAATGCTAGTAAATAAAGCCCCAGGACCTGATGGCTTCCCAGTAGAATTTTATAAGGCACTTTGGCCTACTATTGGTCCAACCTATAATAGAATGGCTAGAGAGATCCTAAATACTGGACTTCTCCCATCAAACATGAATTCTGCTAACATTAGCCTCATACTCAAACCGGACAAAGACCCATCGCTTCCGACTAGCTACCGACCAATATCATTAATCAATACCGATCTTAAAATTATTTGTAAAGCAATAGCTAGACGACTAGAAAAAATTACTCCATATATAATCCATCCTGACCAAACAGGGTTTCTTAAAGGTAGAGATTCAACCTCCAACGTACGTAGATTTATCAATCTGATAGATTATACTAACGCCAACAATCTACAAACAACAATTGTTTCGCTAGATGCAGAAAAAGCATTTGACAGGGTCAATTGGAGTTTCTTATTCTCAACACTACAAAAATTTGGTTTCGGGAATTCATTTATATCCTGGATACGAACATTATATAGCTCTCCGTGCGCCTCAGTCAGAACAAACAGCCAGACCTCTCAAAGGTTTAATCTGCAACGAGGAACCAGACAGGGCTGTCCTCTCTCCCCTTCACTATTTGCAATGTTCATAGAACCTCTGGCAGCTGCAATTCGGCAAAATGATAATATCAAAGGAGTCCAAACTTCAACATCTGACCATAAAATAAGCTTATATGCCGATGACGTATTGTTATTTCTTCAAAATACACAATCCTCACTTACTGAAGTTATCAGCCTTATTGACAATTTCTCTTGTATTTCAGACTATTCAATAAATTGGGCAAAATCCACGGTGCTACCGCTTAATTGTAAATTTAAACGAACCACTCTAGCACCATTGCAAGCCGGTAACATACGATACTTAGGTATCAATTTCTCTCCCAACCTATCAGACTTAATACAACTCAATTTCATCCCGCTATTAAAGAAAATAGAAAATGATCTAATCCGATGGAGAAACTTACCCATATCTCTTTTAGAGAAAGTTGCAACAGTAAAAATGATGGTTTTACCGAAACTAAACTACCTTTTCTCAATGATTCCCTATCAACCCCCTGCTCAGTGGTTTAAAACCCTGAACTCAAACGTCACAATATTTCTATGGAAAAACAAACCACCCCGTATCAGTCTGAAGACGCTTCAAAAAGCGATAGATGCTGGGGGACTAGAATTGCCAAACTTTTATTACTACTATATTGCCAACAGAATAAAGTATATTCATAAGTGGTTCAACCCTAGCCCACATGATGTATCCTGGCATGTCATAGAACAAGCCTATTGTGGTGATATTCAGTTAGCAGACTTGCCATTTATCAGCACACCAAAACACCACAGCTGCATGAAAAGCGTTAATATAAGTCACTCTCTGACGGCTTGGATAGAATTTCTAAAAATCACAGGTTCTTCCCTTCTCCCGTGCGGTCGTATGCCCATCTGGAACAATCCTGATTTACTACAAAATAAAAAAGCACTTAACTTCACACATTGGGCAGATAAAGGTATAACTCACGTAAAACACATAAGAGAGAATAATAATTTTAGACCATTTCAAGAGCTTGTGACACAGTTTGGAATTAACAGTAGTTGTTACTTAGAATACATGCAAATTAAGTCCATAATTAAGAAAAAATTCAAACTTGAACAAACACACATGGAGGTCTCTCCGGCTGTACAGTCGGTCCTTAATTTCTCACCTCCTAAACTACTTTCCAAGAAATATAAAATCCTTACAAACACAGATCGCACTATTTCTATCCCCATTGTTAAGTGGGAAAGAGACCTGTCTCTCTAGCCCCACTCTAATTTCTGGAGAACAATCTGCCTGAACACCTTTTCACTGATAAAACAACCTAATCTACAATTAATACATTTTAAAGTACTCCACAGGATCCACTACACTGGACAGCGGATGTTTCAGATGGGCATGACCGCCTCTCAAACCTGCTCACACTGCACAGTTAATGTTCCAGATAATTACCTACACGCTGTATGGCATTGCCCACCAGTAAATAAATTCTGGCACATAGTATGCAATGATCTATCAGCACAGGTCGGTTACACCATCACAGCCACTCCTTCTTTTTGTCTCTTAGGAGACCTTAGTAATATCAAATCAGATAAGGCAGAATCTCGCATGCTGATCACCTCCTTATCTATCGCTAAGAAAACAATCCTCATAAACTGGAAAACAAAGCAACACCTGCACATTGCACAATATAGGAACTTACTGTTAGACCACACCTCCTTGGTAGGAATGTCTGCTTCATCCTATAACTAAGTAATAAACAATCAATAGCTGAGGCTGCTGGTTGATGTGGGCGGCCGTGGTCGTGCTGCCGCGGGCCGGGTGCGGTCTGTGGGGGGGGTGTTGGGCGTGGGGTGCTCGGCTGCTTTGCGGGTTGGTGGGGGGTCGGGGGTTGGGTGCCCCGGCGGGGGATGTCTTCCGCGCGGGGGGCTGGGCCTGGTGGTTGGGGGGTGGTGCCACGGGGTGGGGGGCGGCGGCTGGGGTGGGTGGGCGGCGGTCCCTGGCTCTGGGCCGGGGGCCCTCCTGTTGGTGGGGGGGCTGGTCCATCCCTGTGTCTGGGAACTGGCGCTGGATCGTACGCGGTGGGGTCACATGCCTGGGGTGGGGCTGCGCGGCCGGCGGCTACCGCTTCTGTGTGCCCGGGTGGTGCCTTCTGCCCCACCTTCGCCCTCCGTCTCCCTGGTCGCTGCCGCTGCCCCGGGGCCCTCGGGCGGTGGGGGGTGGCCCCCCCTTTGGCTCCTGGATCCCTGTGGTGTCCCCAGCCCCGATGTCGCTGAGGGGGCACCCTAACCGGGAGTCCCCCCTGGTCACATAATGGGTGTATTTATTTATTTTATTTTATTTTAATTTTTATTTTAATTTTTATTTTAATTTTATTTTTATATATATATATGTGTATATATATATATATATATATATATATATATATATATATATTTTTTTTTTTAATTTTATTTATTTATTTATTTATTTATTTATTACTATTATTATTATTATTTTTTTTTTTTTTTTTTTTTTTTTTTATTTCCTTCTGTTTTGGGGATTTGTGTCTTGGGGGGTCGCTGCCCGGCCTTCTGGCCGGGCGCCGCGGGGGACTCGATATGGGCGGCGACCGGGTCCCCGGTGGGCCTCCCCCCGGTGCGGTCTCCTCGCCCTTGCATGGGGCACCGACTGCACCCTCGTTGGCGAGGACCTGGCCCCCACGCAGCCAACGACCCACTGACATTATCACTAGGGCTTTGGATGAGGGTCTCCATCGGCCGGCCACCGCTCCATCCGAGACCCTCTCCAATTTTAATAGCATTATAGACACTTAGGGCCTGGGGGGGGGGTTCGTGCACTGCGGCCGCCGCCCTGCTCAGCAGCAGTGTGGTTGCCCCAGGGCCTTACCACCCTTCCATTTTAAACGCACCATAGTCCAACACACCAGCAAGTGCACATATACACACACTGACACTCCTACACACAGTGAGGTCGGCCTGCTAGTGGGGGCTGGACCCGACATCTTTCCCACCCTGGATAGGCCCTGTGCAGTCCGGTGCCCCCGAGGTGCGAGACCGGCTGGGCTTATGGGGACCTTGCCACTTGTGGCGGGGTCCCCCTTCCCCCAATCCCGGGACCGGGCCGCTGCCCGGGTGGTCCCCCTGCGCCGCTCGGGGGCGGGTGGGCGGCGACGACCTGAGACACGGGGGTCTGACAATGGTGGGCGGGGGTCCACGGTTTGATTATTTAATTTTATCTTTTTAATTATTTATCTTCTTCTTTTACAGGGCACAGGGGGAACCAGGGGGGACTCTCACTCGGGGGCCCGCTTTGCCGGCGTTGGGGGCGGGGGTGCGGCTGTGGCCCCGGGGGCCGGGGGGGGGGCTGTCCCCTGGCGCCGGGGGGTCCCGGGGCGGTGGGGGTGGCTGGGGGGTGTGGGGGGTGGAGGGGGCCGGTTGATGCGCCATACTGGGTCCGTAGGGGGGGGGCCTCTGGGTGCCCGGGCCTGCCTTGGGTACCGATCCTCCCGGTGGGTGAAGGGGCTGGGTCCTGTCATGGGGATGAGTCTGGTCTCGCTTGCCCTGGGGGGCCCCCGTCCGGGGGCCGGGCTCTGCTGCCTGTCCGCCCTGGGTGGTGTCCCTTCTCCTTGGGGTATCTGCCTCCCTGTCATCCTGCCCTGGCTCCTCGTGGGGCGGGTGCCCTCCGGCCCGGGGGCCTGCTGCTCCGGGCCTTTCCTGGCCGGCTTTGCGGCGGGTGTGCCGTGTCCGGGCCCCCCCCCCCCGGCTCGTCGCTGGCGTGGGGCGGTTGCGACCTCGGAGACCGCACTAATTGGCAGCCTACTTCCAGTGATGTACTTAAACACACCCACCCCCACATTCAGGTACACACACACACACACACACACACACGTATACACAGATGCAAACATGCACACACACACAAGTATACACACATGCAAATATACACACACACCCGCACACACGCACACGCACACACACACACAAATATACACAAGCGCAGGTACACTGTTGTACACTATTGCATAGCTTATTGTCTTATTGATCCATGAGTAGATTATTATCATCGTTATTATTACTATCAACATTATTATTATTATTATTATTATTATTATTATTATTATTATTATTATAACTATTATTATTATTATTACTATTAACGTTGCTATTATTATCATCGCTATTATTATTAACATCACTGTATGAACTCGCATGTATGTTTGTATGGGTATATATGCACTATCTGACAATTAGCTATGCATATTTACGATCTGTTTTGTTCTCTTTTAACACAATTGTATATTGTTGCCAGTTGCCTCCTCTACTCCTCTCTCTCTATCCCTCTCATCATGTCATCATCCCCGCCCCACACTCATTTCCCCTCTCTACTCACCCCCTGTCCCCCTCAGTCCGGTCATGGCCAGAATGTCACCAAGAACATTATAATAAAACCACTGAAGAGGTAGCTCCTGAAACCACCCACGTGGCTCACACTCTCAAGATCTACCTCTGAGAATAAAATCTGTCAGCCATCATAGACATTCAGAGACACTTCTGCTTGTCATTATGGCCAGACCGGACAAGGGAAAAATAAAAAAAAAAAAAAAAAAAAAAGAGGAACCCCAAAACCCTAACCCTAGTTTCAGCCTTATCGTTAACCCTAATTCAATGCAAGTCCATGGAGGTCAAAGGTCAAATTTGTCCCAAAGACATGGGGCCACTTTCAGGTTCATCAGGATCCTCCTGGACACACCCATGCCAAATTTGGGGCTTCTAGCCCATGAGGAACCCCGAAACCCTCACTCTAATTCCAGCCTTATCGCTAAACCCTAATGCAGTGCAAGTCTATGAAGGTCAAAGCTCAACTTTGTCCGAGAGACATCAAGTGTTTTTTTCATGAATCATTCATAAATGTTAAGAGTTTGCTTTGTGGCGAATTCACAATAAAAATACATTGACACTGTCAAAGATGGACTCAAGCACTATTATTGAACTATACTGTATTTTTTGAGTGATGTGCTTTTGACAAGCGCTGCGCACAGGAGGCCCATTTGTTTTTGTTATTTTGAAGGGGGCCCAAAATTCCTGGCGGCGCCCCTGAGCGGGCATCTCCAGCACCAAGGCAGTGGAGCTGCCGGCCACGAGAGAAGAATTAACCAGTCCATTGAAACCATTTGTTTGGTCTAGTGAGTGGCAACAGTCCTTTGAGGATCTTAAGTGCCTTCTCAGCTGTAACCCTGTCCTGTCTGCTCCAAATTTTTCCTCATTGGCTAGAAGCCCCAAATCTAGCGTGGGCGCTTCTTGGGGGCTCCTGATGAAAAAGCAAGTGGCCCCATGTCTCTAGGACAAAGTTGAAAATTCACCCCATAGACTTGCATTGAATTAGGGTTAACAATAAGGCTGAAACTAGGGTTAGGGTTAGGCTTAGCTGAAATTAGGGTTAGGGTTTCGGGGTTCCTCAAGTACTAGAAGCCCCAAATTTGGCGTGGGCGCTTCTTGGGGGCTCCTGATGAAAAAGCAAGTGGCCCCAAGTCTCTAGGACATAGTTGAAAATTCACCCCATAGACTTGCATTGAATTAGGGTTAACAATAAGGCTGAAACTAGGGTTAGGGTTAGGCTTAGCTGAAATTAGGGTTAGGGTTTCGGGGTTCCTCAAGTACTAGAAGCCCCAAATTTGGCGTGGGTGCTTCTTGGGGGCTCTTGATGAAAAAGCAAGTGGCCCCATATCTGTAGGACAAAGTTGAAATTTCACCCCATAAACTTGTATGGCATTAGGGTTAGGGTCCAAGAGTACACATACACATTTTCTTTTGCTTTATTGATTTAAGCTCATCGTCTCCAGCTGCAAAGGTACAGAAACCTTTCTGTGTTTTGATGTCGTGTGTGAGAAAACATCACTTTTTTCTGTAAACTTGTGTTATCATTGTCCTTCATTGAAAATGACACAATCTTTCATTTCATTGTTCAGATGCCGAACACCAAGGCATTCCGTCGCTCTCTGGCCATGAAACGACGCCTGGAGCAAAAACAGGATTGGACACCTTTTCCACCTCGGAAGGACTTTGAACGTCGTGAGTACTTCCACGTTCATGATTTCATGTTCTGCCTGTGTTGTTATGTTGTATTCCAAATAAATCTTACAAAAACATATTTAGATTTTTCTTTTTTGTCAATTTACACAGGGCGCGGTACTGGTCAGCGACCTGGGTGCGAAAATGGCCCTTTTTGCTCCTGACTGACAAAACAGTGCAAGTTCGTTCTTAAGGCCCAGCAACCAGACAAGAAGGTATGGGTCGTGATTTTGTCAAGCCACGAGTTTCTTTATGTTTTTGTTCTGGTGGTGGGAGACTCACATCTCTGTCCACTTGTGGATGGTTTTGTGTTCTCTCCCCGGGCAACAACCTTGAACACGGGCTTGTAACAGACTCCGCCCAGGATTTTGCTGCGCTACTGGCAACTGTGTTGGACCGCTGGCCCAAGGTTTGTTTATCTGCTGTGACAAACAAATTTGAACACATGAATGTCATCGCCACTTTGTTTTATCAATATCAAGTAATTCCATGATCCATAGTTCAATAACAACAATATTCATGAATTTATTTTGCATTTTTATGTTTGTTTGGGTTTTTTTTTTTTATACAACTATTTTGTAGGTGTTTGTGCTTGACTTTCCACCTCGCCTGACTGTCAAGCCAGAACTACAAACAGTGCTACGTCAAGTATATCATCGTGTTGCTGCACGCATGGGTGTGTAAAATACATATTTTTGTTGTATTTTTTTCTCTTCAGTGACACTGTGCTAACAGATATTTCTTAGAATTGTGTGATTACATAATTGATTATGTGACACTTCTTCCAGGTTTAACATTTGTGTATATGGCCGATCACCTCCCCCTTCGTCAGCTGTACATGGTGGTGTTATGATGGTGTAAGTTTCTTCCTTCTTCAGCCTTACTTGCTCTTCATTTGATATGACAAATATGTGTTAACATGTTGTTTTCTGTTTAGGTGCACCTCAGGACTGATTTTGGTGGAGCGTCTGCATGCTGCATGCTCCATCAGCTCGCACCCCCTTCACCTAGGCCAGGGGTGTTGTGCCACAACCAATCATCGCCCAGGGTGTCTCCCAGAGTGGTTGTGACAGGTCCTGTCCACATGCCAGTGTATGGACCCGCTCCTGAATGGACTCTTGTTGGACAGGAGGTTGAGGTAACCTGTTCATCCCTCTTCCCCCCCCCCCCCCCCCCCCCAATCGTGTATTTGTCAAACAGTGCAACTTTTTATTTTAAAAATGAACACTTATCCTAAGTTGAATCTGATTTCCTCTCCTCTTTTTTATAGACAGTACCAACAGCTGTTGAGACTGCATTTCACACAGACATCCCGTCCAATCCCGTGTGGTTCAGTGAGGCTAAGGCTTAATCTCTCCTGTCCTGTTTGTGGGGGCGCTAATCCCGTAAGAGTCAAGTAGGCGTAAGCAGCGGCCGGTGAATAAGACGAGTTAACAACGGAAGAGCACATGCAAGAACGGCGGAAAATACCAACAACGGAAAACAAATCAAAGACCCACCCGCAAGTTACCAGTCTAAAGTGTGGACCCACTTTGGCTTTTACGAGACGGATGACGGGAGGAAACTTCATAAAGAATATGCAATCTGCAACAACTGTTTTGCGAAGGTAAAATACAATGGCAACACTACGAATCTGCAGAGCTGCCTCGTTCGCTATCACCCGTCCCGTTTTTCCCAGAATTGTTCTCTTTTTACACCACCTGTCCCGGGAAAGATAAAATCTCTCCCGGGACACAATTTGTCCCGTTTTTTATGGAAAATGACAAAACCTCATTTAATTTCCGTCTGTGGTCTAGATAGGGCTGCCAACCCTCCCGTAAAATACGCGATTGTCCCATATTTGGCAACTAAAAAGCCTGTCCCGTAATGAACTGATGGGGGACGCACTTCACTTTGTCCCGTATATTTTGGGGACGCGGTTATTTATTTATTTATTTTGTCTGCATCATTTTTTTTATTGATTTTCAGAATCGGGGCAGTGAAAGGATTTTTTTCCCTCTTTCATCTTCCCGTCGGTTTGTATATCCCAAGTCCCCAAGTTGAGATAAGACAAGTTGCTACTGACTTTACATTACCAGAAAGCACTGTCCTTGTTTACATGAAAGTTATTAATGTTCATGCACTTTAATATGTTTGCTTGTGCAGTGCACGTTTGTTTGTACATTATACAAAGTTTTGGAATAAATGCAAGATCACAGGCATTTTCCTTTTTATGGGTATTTTTTTCTTTTTCAGTCACATATCGTCTGCAAAATTTCGAAGATATCGTGTGTCGTGATGTTGTCATTATCGTGGGCCAAATATCGTGACAGTATCGAATCGTGGGTTAGCCGTATCGCCCCACCCCTATTATCAACACAAGATCACATATGTACAGTACATGTACAGTTTAATTAGTGTGTTACTTTGTTTATGAATTAATTTCTTTATGTTCTTCCAGATGTCTAGCCTGAGACGTCGATCAGCACGCGTTGCCTCAAAAACCAAAACAAACAAGTGACATGTTGGTATTTGGGATATGTGTATTTCATTGTGTGCATCTTTGTGATAGGACAATAAATGCAGTTCTTTAAACGTTACTTTGTGTCCTTGTATTTGCAGGTGTGGGCAACACGTTCAACTGTCCACATGACTGAGTCTGCCTCCAGCAATGTCACAGCAGTGCAGCAGGTTTGTACTTATTCATTTCCACTTCATCACCTGTGTGTGTTTTCTAGGCTTTACACCGATCTTATCGGCTGTATCGGATCGGCCGATATTTGGCATTTTTTGAAACGTTCATGATCGGGCGTCATGTCATGAATCACCGATCAATGACGTCATGGTCGTGTTGAAACTTTTTTAATCTGTCTCATTTCCTCCAAAGTAGTTTCACAGCATCGACATGTTTATTTGTTTGTATCCGAGTGTTATGTAAATGTATAGATTTGGGTTTACATTGTTGTCAGTTCCTTTTGTCTGCTGTGTGTCCGTTTGGGCACTAGATGGCGCAGTAGATCCTGTGTTCCCTTTTTTTTGCTTGTTCCAGGTGCGGAAAGGTGATTGGCTGGTGCCAATATTTAAGGAGGAGGACTTCAACACCTCGGTCTCTTTGTCCTTCTCCCAGCTCCCAACCAGAGGCCATGTGCCGCAGCAGCAGCATTCTGTGTTCAGCCATCAATTCTGTTTTGTAATCTATTTCAGTTCCCTTTGTGTCCACGTAGCCCGTAGGGGAGGGAAGCCATTTGTGTTGTGACCCTTTTCTCCTGTGTTTTAGTTAAGGAGGTTAGTTTGACTGTCATTTATTTGATTGTTTTCTTCATAGGTAAGATCCATAAGAGAGCCATTTTGTTTGTTGTTTTGGCCATGCCCTCCCTGATGCCAGAGCAATGATGGTGACGTTTAATAAAAACCATCCTGTGGACGAAGCACCTTTGTCTAATTTGAGAGCTGGGAGAAGGGGGGGAGCCTTTATGTTGTGTCCTGGTTCCCCCTAGGCCGGGGCATAACACCGAGAGCTAATGGTTCATGATTCAAAAACCTTCATTTTCGTCTTCGTGCCTCTTCCTGTTTTGAGTACTGTCGCTATGTGACGGAAAATAAAGTTTCTTTGAATCTGCAATATATGCAACGCTACAGTACCTCGCGGGGGAACTTTGGCAAAAAATTTCAACACCACAAATTTAATCAGGCACTTGGAAAAGATACACACGGAGGAGCATGTCGAGTTCAAGAAACACGCGGAGAAAGAAAAAGAAAAGCAAACTCTGAAACGGATGCTAAAGCAAACAACTTTAGACGGTGCTCGTGAGAAGGCAAGGGGTGTACAGAAACAAGTATTTATTGCCCCTAACGTGATCGGATCGGTGATCGGTGATCGGTTTATTTAAACTCACTGATTGGTGATCGGCACAAAAATCGTGATCGTGTAAAGCCTAGTGTTCTGTGTTCACAAGAAAAACGCATATAAAAAAAGTGGTGCGCAAAAGCAGGGTAGTGACAGAATTAATGCGCATTATTGATATCTGTCGCGCATTAACACACAGGTACTGTGGAATATATTTTTTACTCACTTAAAGTGGGAACTGCATTGCACTCAGTGTTGAGCAGCTCCCCCTGGTGTTAAACTGAAGAAGTGCAATACACTCAGGCAAAAGTTGAAGTGCGGCCCATATTCTATTCTATTTATAACATTTGTTGCGGGCCAATTAAAAATGGACTGCGGGCCGCAGTTGGCCCGTGGGCCGTAGTTTGGACACCCCTGCTCTAAAGCATCGTATTAAGGTGACAGTGTCATTGTATGGGTATTGCGTATGACAATGTCCATTGTTTGTATTATTAATTTACTGCACTACTGTGCTAAGGTGGTAGGCCAAGTGCTAAATCTGGCCTCCAACATGTTTTTTACTCTTTCACAGATGACATACTCATCATTTCGGTTCTGAACAGTCATGAACATGAATCACAAAACATATTTTGTTTTTTGTTTTTGTTTTTTCATGTATCACTTTAACAGAGACAACACCATCTGTAATTACTATGTTTGGTTGTATCCCCTGGCAGGCAAAGATAGATGGAAGAGCCATCTCTCTGGGTGGAAAATGGGACTGGCTTGTCTGTGGATGGTGGAGGCTCGCTGGGCTCATCAATCCGTCCATCCATTCACCTTGTTCGTCTCATCTTGACTGCAGCACGCCACTGTGGAGGCTTGACATAACACATAGATTAATAACAGAAAAGTAAAATGTGACTTATGGTGTATTATTTAGTGTGCTTCAGTTGTAATTCTCATAATAATGACTGTTTTGCTGGCTTCACACAATATATATAATTGGCCTGTCTTAGTTAAAAGCCCACTCACCACGACAAGGTGCAGGCCAAGAGTGGGAACACAAACACAGACCAGAAACGAACAGGACAAATCCAGACAAGACTACAAAAAACACAAACACAAATATCAATCACTTTGACCACTATCTTTTTTCACAAGAACTTTTATTTCTTTACAAATTGAACCTTAGATTGTGTCACAACAAACTAAATAAACCCTTGAAACAGCCAACAAAACATGAAACAACAACACTTCATCAATATTATAATGAGTATCCTCATAAATGATTTCAAGATAACTTTGAACCCTTTCTCACAAAAACATTTTTACGTCTGCCGTAACGATTTTCAGGGTTTTTTTCATGTGAATATTTTAACATTGAACATGTTAACTGAACAATCAATGTAAAATCCCTTCATTGACGAAATGAAAATATAAATAACGCGTGTGTGTGTGTGTGTGTGTGTGTGTGTGTGCGTGCGCGTGTGTGTAAATGCCTTTGTAAATATTTGTAATATTTTTTTTTTTTAACTTCCAGGTCAGAACTTGTTTTCCATAATACAAGCTAACGTTTGGTTGTTGTTGTTTTTTTTTTAACAATAAGACAAAGCCAGGTAATGGACCCATGTAAAGGTTGTTTTACACAACAGAATGCGACTAACTATTGACTACTAGTACTACTAATAAGACTACTAATAGTACATGAGTACTACTATTCAATCAATACACACAGTATGGTTTACACTACTGATGGTAAACGTGGACCAGCTTGGTGAATTTATTTCGAACATAATCTTTCTTTCAAGATTCTGTCTCTCTCTTCGCCAAATGGTGCATCCTAATTGTACAATGAATGCTGGGTGCCATTTTTACCAAGGTGTGCACGTGGTTGTCATCCACTGTGGTTTCAAACACGTGGTTGTGCAGCCCTGGGAAAAGATTTTTGCCAGCACTGTAGCTTAGGACTTCCTTTGTGATAGCTGTTGCGAAGCCATGACCCTTGGGAATCATGCCTGGGGATGTTTTCAAAAGTCTTGTGTACAAATAGTCCTGTACAGACAGCAATTATTCCTGCTGATGGCTTCTGCAAACCTCCCTTGTTTTTCAAGAGAAGGAAGGGACGGACTGTGGAATCAGATGTTAGTGCGTCATGGCAAGGAATGCAGTTATGTCTAACTTTATTTTTTTTCACTACAAAGCCAGAAATGTAAGTGATAACAGCCTCTTTGTACTCAGACACTATTTCTACATTTGGGCAGATGGGATAATCATGCTCAGTCTTGGGTTGATCAACAGGTTTCAGGTCAAATCTACGGCCTGTGCTTACAGAGGCAGGTGTTGCTTCCAAAATGGTGGTGCCATCTCCAATAATGCAATTGCCTGTTGCAGTGCTGACCTGATGCTTCACCAGCAGACGCTTGTAAGCAGCTTTAAACTGTGTGGCTGTGGGATTGTTGTTAAAGTCACCACGTGCTCTGACAGAGGAGAAGAAAAGCTCTAGATGATCTGACTAAGCTTGTACGTCAACAGATAGCGGCATGGGACACCAGACCTTTCCACCAGCTCTTGGAAAATGATCAGCACACTTCTGAAACTGGCAATAAAGCCTATGATGCAGGTCTTGCGCTTTCCAGAATGCAAAGGTTTTCCGTTGTCATCTTTGAGATCCAGAAGAAGACTTTCAGCTTTAAGCAGGATTTTTTTTCTGCACGCTCCTTGTTTGATGTTCTCATTGGTGCTTCGTCTCCTTTACCCAGAAGGTTCCTGCTGTTGAGTGCATCAAAAGCCGCATCAATAGTTCTCAAGAGACTGACCGTCTCCTCACATCCTTTAAACTGTGGCTGTTTGTTGCGGTACTCCAGAGCATCAACCACACTGCTGCTGAAAACTTGACTTGCAGGTTTTACTTTCATTTTCTGCCTTTTCCACCGTTTGTGTGCCATCTTTAACTTGTTTCCTAATCTCAGTCCTTCCAACTCTTGAAGTTTGTTAAGCTCCACTATATATTTCCACTTGACTTTACCTGTTGTTGTTTGTAGTGAAGTTGCTTCAGCAAGAGTGTTCCTAAGCAGCTTCATCATGGGGCACACATCTAAAACTACATGGACCACTTGTGAGGTATCAGCAGGATTAGTAAATGAGGGCCTCATTGAATTTACATTTAAATCTGCTCCAAGAGTATGGGCTGAAATATGTGCCACCAGAAACTGAATTTGAATCATTTATATTTGAATTTGAATAGCTAAATGCGAATAATTGAATTAATATTTTGAATTTGAATCACATCATTTCAAATTGTATTTTTAAATTTCAATCATTGCATTGAAGAACTGTATTTGAATAGTAAAATTTGAAATTGAAATTCAATTTAAAAAAAAATGATTGTCACTGAAAATCCAACTGTCTAGACATTGACCCTGACTTGGACCACAAGGAGAAATCGTTAATAATCGTTAATAGTAGTGAGTTGAACCGGAACACAGGTCCATCAACGTAAGTGTACAAAAGTAAGTGCTGATTGGCCGAAGAGGAGTCCTGTGTATCTGAGCTTGATTGCTCTTCCCCTTCATCCTCCAAGCACCCGGATGTCTGTCAGGGTAAATTGAAACTGAATTTTGAGATCTGAACTTGAATTGTGAGAACTGAATATGAAGAAGTCTAGACAGTTGGATTTTCAGTGACAATCAATTTTTTTTTTTATTGAATTTCAATTTATCTTTTTATATTCAAATACAGTTTTTCAATGCAATGATTCAAATTTAACAATACAATTTCAAATGATGTGATTCAAATTCAAAATTTTAATTCAATTATTCGCATTTAGCCATTCAAATTCAAATATCAATGATTCAAATTCAGTTTCTGGTGGCACATATTTCAGCCCATACATGCGCCCTTAACATGGCAAAATGGTAAGATGGGCCATCACATGTCAAACACACTGTGCGAACTCCAGGATTTTTAAGTCTTTGAAGGCATCGCTGATTATGTTTACATGCTCTCCCACTGTCAGTGCATCAATAAAGAAATAGGCAAGAGGGAATTTCCAGAAACTAAAAATGGTTGGGACAGCTGTTGAAGTTAGGCACTTTTTCTCACCTGGGAGAGGCTCCAGCAGACCCCCGTGAGCCTGAATAGGAATAAGCGGGTATAGAAGATGAATGAATGAATGAATGAATGAATAAAAATGGTTGGGACAGCTGTTGAAGTTAGGCACTTTCTCTCACCACGCAAAATGAAAGATTTCTCCTCAAAGTGAAGAGCACACAGCCTGGAGTTGTCATTGGGTGTCCAGTTTTTTCTTCTCACATTTTCCACCCATTTGTGCAACCTTTTTCTGTCCCCAAAAGGAAAGCTGTAAAAAGCAAAACATTCCAAAAACAAATGTACAATATTTTTTTGTGTAATTTAACATATTTAACTCATTTAAGCTTGAACACAATGCAGACAGTTGTGCAGAAAGTTTAGTACTAGCTAAAATACATCAGCAATCCATTACCTAGAATTGGTTTTCCTTAAACTGATGTACAGGATTACTAATCTGACTTTGATCAGCACTGACATGACAAGCACTAAAACACAGGACCACAAAACAATTAAAGGCATGATGAAATAATGATATGCTTTGTTAAATGAAATAAAATGGCATTTTCAACTGCCCGGACCTGGGACCTTTCTGTGTGGAGTTTGCATGTTCTCCCTATGTCTGCGTGGGTTCTCTCCGGGTTCTCCGGCTTCCTCCCACACTCCAAAAACATGCACGTGAGGTCAATTGAACGTTCTAAATTGTCCGTAGGTGTGCATGTGAGTGTGAATGGTTGTTTGTCTCTATGTGGCCCTGCGATGAACTGGCGACTTGTCCAGCGCGTCACCCTGCCTTCGCCCTAAGACAGCTGGGATAGGCTCCAGCAGACCCCCGTGACCCTGAATAGGAATAAGCGGGTATAGAAGATGAATGAATGAAATCTTTATTGAATGAATGACACATTTTATTTCACTCGTGGTTTATGTAATTATTATTTTTTGCTCCATAGCTTTCATGATTCAGCATTACATGTTAAGCGTGATGAATTGCATGAAAAGAGAGAGCACTCGCTGATAAATTAACATGGTGTGCTGTTTAATTCCATGAGGATGACAAAATATTTGCAAATTTGTGTTACACACAAACGTACTGATGTAAAAACGTCAGTGGCATAAAAGTGCCTTACAGTCATTTCATTAATCATTCTTACCGAAGTAACGTGGGTCCTTTGCACCCTTTGCCTGTTGATCGGGTGACACAGTTAATTGCAGCACAGGTCGGCATTTTCTCGAACACTGTAGTGAAGCCAAAAGTTGACCGGTCGACAGGTGCAAGAGAAAGGGAGGAACTTTCAAGATCGTTCAGTTTTTATTTTTTATTTTTTAGTTCTGATGAAATAAATAGACCAATCATTTCATTACTTTGTCTGCTTTCCAAAGAGGTTATTCATTAAAAAATATGTGTGGCAGTGCTGTTATGGTCCATAGAGAGTTGCTTCAAAGAATTATTATTTATTATTCAGTTCATTGCTCACTTGTTTAATACACAGATAATAGTATATTATTATAATAATACTATATTATTATTATTATTATTATTATTATTATTATTATTATTATTAATAATAATAATAATAATAATAATAATAATAATAATAATAAAATAAAAAGGGTGATTATTATTATTATTATTATTATTATTATTATTATTAATAATAATAATAATAATAATAATAATAATAATAATAATAATAATAATAATAATAATAAATCATTATTATTTATAAAATTTCCAAACAACAATCGTCAGTTGTTCCGTATAAAATACATTCATTTCCACGTTGAATTTTGTACGGTTCGTGAGCGCGCACGTCTGTCAGTGACGGTCTCCACACTGACACAACTGCGCATGCTCTATTATCCCATCAATGCGGAAGTCAAAAAGTTTTTGGGAGCCATGCGCTGGGTGAGCAACTTCATTGAAAGCAATGGGACGCCATCTTGGACTCTGGGGGCTTGCCGCACTGTCACGCAGGTTGTGACGTAGCGGGCCAGCGACGCCGACAGGTATGATGTGAATGATTGACAGCTACCATTCGTTCCCGTTAGCAAGGGGATTAAAAACAAACAGACACCATAATGGCATCAAAAAGGAGTTATCCCAGCGGTGCGGAAAAACGGAAGGAAAAGAAAACCGATCAAGAAAAACTTGCAAAGGGGAAATGTAAGTTATTTGTTTGTGATGTGGGCTGGAGAGGTGGAGGTGAAACGCTGTTGTCCCCCCCCCAAGTTTGTTTATTTGTCCTGCTAGCCAGCTAGCTAGCTAGCGTTGGATAAATGTTAGCTGGCTGGCTAATATTTGTTCGTCATGAATCAGCGTTTTTGTTTGTTTTATGAAAGTTGACCATGGGAATGACTGATTGACTCCACACCCGTTTATTCACATTCTAACAGGGAGGGAGGGCATGTTGTTGTAGTTGTTGTTACTGCGGTCAAGTGAGCCGCCGTTCGTCCTCGCGCAGTCAAGCCAGCCGCTTCTACATTTTCATTGCGCCCGTGTTGCCGTACTTACTGCGAGAGTCCACTGAGAAAGTCAGCGCTAGTTCAATGGCAAGCGCGTTAACTTCCGGTTTTAAAATTAAGTATCTCTCTCTCTCTCTCTCTCTCTCTCTCTCTCTCTGAATTTTTTTTTGTTTTGTTTCAATTTTTACTGTTCAATAACATCAAATTGATCCATAGGTTCTGACAATGATTTGTACAGTTGACCTGAGGAACACCATGACTACATCCTCAGTTATTTTCAAACATTTTTACTGTAGCATTTTGGAGATATTAATCCTCAAAGTTGTTGTTTTTTAGCTTTTCAAACAGGCAAAAACGACCTTGTATCCCATTTTTACTGTATAATAAAATACAATTGCTCCATAAGTTCTGACAATGGTTGGTACAGTTGACGGGTGGTGGTATCCCTCTTTTTTTGGTTTTAGTTTGCTGTGTTGTCGCCACCCAATTTTGACTGCCCACTGGGATGTGCACGTGTGATTGGGGTGACTCCCTTGGGCTTCCGTCCCCATCCAACCTGCTCCGCTATATCTAGGTGGCCTCAGCTCTGAACACCATCATCACATCCCGTGAGTCGTCTTGTTTCTGTTGGCGTGCGTGTGTGTGTGTGTGTGTATTTCAGTACATGTGACAGATTTTAGGGAACTTTTAGTAACCAACTGTTTATCTTTTCTTTTGTAGTCGCTGAGAGCTGCTGGTGGTGGCGGTGTCCCGGGTGGTGGGCCCCTTTGAGTGCTGTGACCCGGGATTGTGGTTGTTTTCTTCTTTTTTTTTGCACTTCACTTTCTTTGCAGGTGTGTCACGTGTGAGTGGGGTGTTCCTTGTTTTCTTTGGTTCCTCCCCCGTTTGGCCCCCTCATCGGTAAGCCTCAGTTTCTACAAAGAATAAGGAGCTCAGTAGCTCCGTTTTAAGTGGTGGTCTGTTTGTTCCTTTTATTTTTAAATGTTGAATAAAAGTTGGTTTGATATTTTAAACATTCTGAACCACGTCTCCTACTCCTTCCTCGTAGAACTTACCTGTGTGCCTAATTATTACTTTTGTGTTTAGTAGAACTCCCTGGGTGAAATTCCCAGGGTGGCGTTGTCGGTTCCTTTTCATTTTGTTAAATTCCCAATATTAAATCTTGCTTTATCAGATAGCCATAACCACTCTCATCGCCACAGGATATTTGAGTCATACTGTCGTGTCTACTTCCCAGTCTCAATAAACATGTTCACCACTGCTGCTTCTTAAATGGAGGTTTGTCGGGGTTTTTCCCTTTTTAGAAGCAAGCCACATATTTTGTGTCTTTCCACCACAAGACATTGGCTTTTGTCACTCTCTTCGTCGTATTGGGAAAAAGTGGCATATCGGACTTTCCCGCCGCGAGTCGCTCGTCAACATACTGCTGTGAAAGAGGGGTGACGTCACAGAACGCGACGTGCATTTAGGTGCTGCTGCGTAAAACTAAAAGATTTTCCTGTGCAAATATTCATTTGACAGACGTAAACAAAGTGAAATATGACTTCAATTTAAGTTTGTTTTAGTTTGTTTTTATAAACACACAAAAAAGTTTGAGTTAGTTATCGTTATTGAAAAAAGTTCTTGACTTCTACTTTAGAGATATTGATGACGAGTTGTTGTATATAAACGGTGTGACTATGTGGTTTGGCAAGCGGTGGTGCTGTCTGTACATAGCTTAGCAAACGGCTAGCGCTAGCACCCCCTTTCAATGCCAGAGTGAAAAGATCCACACGGAGTGTTATGACCCACGGGTGGGTCTAGGTGCCTCTATCTTTGTGTCTGTGTGTGTGTGTGTGTGTGTGTCTGACAGTGGATGACGCCTTGCAGGTGCGGTCCTGGATGTCGGCTGCTGATTGGACGCGCCACGGCTGAGAAGGAGGAGCAGTCGAGCCAGCCTGACGGTCATCCCTCCTCCGCTCCCAACTCTGCAGTTAGTCACTTCTGAAATTGTGTTAGAGCACGCAGCCGTAGGTAGTGATGGCCGATCGAGGCTTTGTTGAAGCTTCAACACTTGTTTCAAAAAATGGTTCATTACTCGAGGCTTCAATGACACAGTGCTCGAGGAGGTCATCTAGTGCTCAATAAAATGAAGGGCAATGGAAATGTGTTCATAGTTTCATAGGTTGTTTGGGATTTGATTCGCCATGCATTCTTGTTGGACAACACTACATGCTTGTATGGTTCAATGCTGACACAATAAAATAAAAATGAAAAATAAAGACAATGTCTCTTTTTTGGCACGACTGATTGTAGTAGACTATAGCTCTTATACTTAGCCTGACAGTTTGTGCAATGAATTATATTATATCCTAAAACAAGACTAAATAGCCCATAGTTTAAAAATATGTTCAATAGTAAGTGTTCAGTGGGTCAGATGTCAAATGTGATCTATTTAAAATGTAGAATAGATGAGCTAAATAACACATATATAATACACATTGATGGGAATTGAACCATCGCCTCAGTCTTGCAAGTCCAAGATTGTCATAATGTACCACAAACCTAAATCACACTCCCTTTTTTCATCTAAGCTGTTTGAGTAGCGTTAGCACACCGTGATTCCTCATCAACTACAGGCCTACATTTCAAATAATTATGAGAAAAATCCAACGTAAAGAGAGCACTTCCATTAGGAAATAGTCAACATGAAATTTCGTCCTCTACTGACACCTGCTGGTAAAATTGAATAGTTGCAAATATTGTGAAGAAGTTGTCATCTAATTCTAATCCGAAACAATATGGCCATTCGAAGTCAAGTATTAAGACAATTAATCAGGTTTGTACTGCTTGATTGAACACATTCATCCCGTTCCAGTGCACTAAAACCCACTTCCCTTCAGGACCGTGTCAGCGAAGCCAAAACTTCCTTGAGTGACGCTGTTTCCCAGCATGCAATGCGAGCTAGCGATTCACAATACTATTTCATCACAAACATGGATGTAAAAAATAAAAAGGGAAAAAGGGAAAAATGAAACTTCAGGAACACCAACCATTGCAATACAAGCAGAACTGGGCCGAAGTTTTATATTATGTACACCATAATACAGCCTTCTGGTGGACAAGCCATACTATTTAAACCGTGTCCTCCTATGTCACTTCCGTGGGCGGAAGCTCATCGTAGAGGTCACGTGCTGGTTGTGCATCACTCCTTGGGGCCCTTGTAAGGGGGTCTGAAGGGCATGTGATTCAGGTGAGTATATGGAAAATATGGGTCAATGTCGTCAGTAGTAACATGAGTAGCTTGCTGGCAAAAATAATGCACTACATGTGGATGTCACACTTTTTTTTTGTTTTGTATGAGCATTTAAAAAAAACAACAACATACTAATAATATGGATTTTGACCATGTATGTTTTGGAGTTCAATGAAAGAGGTTAATATATATATATATATATATATATATATATATATATATGTACATATATATACATATATATATGTATATATATATATATATGTATATATATATATATATATATATATATATATATATATATATATATATATATATATATGTATATATATAGTCAGCTGCTTTCAGTTGACATATTAAATCTATTATGATATGGAACGATAGTTCATAATGTACGTCTTACTTGCTTTGCAGATAAGGTGTACCCTATTTCTTGTGCTCCTGGTTATTTTAAAAGGCAGACAAGAACGTTGTCTGCTGTTGGAGGGCTACAACAACACTTCGATGCTACGCTTTGTGCCGTCGCTACGGACCCCAAACTCTCGTTCTTGTTGGATTCGGGTTCTGCGCAGACTGGTGGGAGAGTTTGTGTACAAGTTATGCAAAGGAACGGTGTCTTCAGTTATACACACGCTCATTAAAGTGCCAACCGTGGAGGAAGCTGGTGCCGCTGCACGCCGTTTCCAGCAGAATAACAGCGAAATTACCAAAATAAAAACAAATCAGGAAAACATGTCTTTGCTGTGCTTTTATTTACAAAGTTAAAATTCTTCTAACTTATAAAAAATGTGAACGAAAAGGTAGAAATATAAATACGAAGGAATACGTATTTGTTCAGGGCTGCGCAAAGCCGGAGCCCTGCATTTGCTGCGCTACCCTTTTTAAAAAGGTCTCCGTTGCGCGTTATTTTAATATGTCCATCTCTTTTAGAAGAGAAAGCATCGCCCTGGTCTCATCCTCTTTCCGAATGTCAACATTCTTATTCGCGTTTGCCAGGTTGTTTCGCGCCGTCTGTTTTGTTAGACGCGCGGCTCGTGCCATTCATTTCAATGGAAGCGGAAGCGCCACGAAGCGGAGCGCCGACGAATTTCGCGAGCGAGGCTCCAACTGGTTCACACCAGACGCGAACAGCTCCGCGACGGTCGACAAGCGCTTCTGCTCAGCTGCAGTCTTTTTTTCACTCCCACTTGAGCTTCTTTTTTTTTTCTTTAAAAAAAAATTGATAAAAAAAATCATTTTCATCATCGCCCCCCCTCGCCCCGTAGCCAGCCTGCTCCGTAGCTTACTTTTGTGTGTGTGTGTGTGTGTTTGTGTGTGTGTGTGTGTGTGTGTGTGTGTGTGTGTGTGTGTGTGTGTAAATAAATAGAAACACGCAATCAGGTGTCCATCTCAAGACAAGACCTCTTTCATAATGATCATTGACCGGCATCTCTAGGATCAAACAGACGTATTTTGATCAAGTCTTCCTCTGTGTGTGTGTGTGTGTGTGTGTGTGTGTGTGTGTGTGTGTGTGTGTGTGTGTGTGTTTAATCTCTCTCGCACACTGATATAATGTACTGACAAATATAACATACAAATATGATATATGATCGAATTTGTCATTCGGTTTTTATTTTGAAATTAGTTTATTTTGAAAATTCACCGGATTTTCTCGTTTTTATTGAGCGACTTCCTGTACTGTAGACGAGGATCGCTCGCGGCTCGCGCACGAAATAGAGCAGACGCCGAAACAACAAATGCATGCCTCGAGCCGCGCGCCTGTTCGCGTCTACTGTGAACCACCACATTGATTAACGTGGGCGCCGAATGGAAGCGCTCGGCGGCGCTTCGCTTCCACGTCCAGTGAACTGACGTTAAATGCATGGCGCGATCCGCGAGGGGAGCCGCGCGCCTGTTCGCGTCTGGTGTGAACTACTACATTGATTAACGTGGGCGCCAAATGGAAGCGCTCGGCGGCGCTTCGCGGCGTTTCGTGGCGCTTCCGCGTCCAGTGTGAACCCGGCGTTACTCGCTCGGAAAAATGTGTCGCCTGAGCCTCCGCCCCCTCCGTGCCCATTGGCGGAGGGACGGCTCATTGAAAAAAAAAAAAAAAAAAAATCGGTGTTCCTTCGGCGCGCCTGGGAAACTCTGAAATTATGAATAACTTAAGATCGTTTTTGTCCCATTTGCCTGCATCAGCCCGTCATGATATTGTTAAATTAATTGAGAGCCACCCACTATTGTTTTCTGACCACCCCCGCCGTACGTCAGTTTTGCACCATGACATAGAAGTAGAGGGACATGCCACAAGTAAGCAGCACGCACACAGAGTCATTATTGGGAAGTTAAGAAAGAAGCTTTGGCTCTTCTTCTGACAGTGCCCATCTTGATGTTAATTTGGGGTCAGGTTTTTACAGACTATAATGCCCTCGTAGATGCGGTGGTCTCTGCCCCCGCAAGACTTCAATCTCCAGATTTGCCACAGGAAGAGGGGTTGATAATGTGTTGGCAGGTGCATTATGATGTGGGCTAGCTGCGGAATTCTTATTTCGGGGGAAGTGAGGTTTTTCTTGTTTAGTTTTGTTTGTAGGTATGTTAATAGGGTTTAGTTCTGAAGGGAGGGGGTGATATGACCCACAGGTGGGTCTAGATGCCTCTATGTTTGTGTCTGTGTGTGTGTGTGTGTGTGTGTGTGTGTGTGTGTGTGTGTGTGTGTGTGTGTGAGAGTGGATGACGCCTTGCAGGTGCGGTCCTGGATGTCGGCTGCTGATTGGACGCACCACGGCTGAGAAGGAAGAGCAGTCGAGCCAGCCTGACGGTCATCCCTCCTCCGACCTCTCAATCACAATCAGGTTTTTTAGTGGCTGTGAGATTGAAAGTGAGTGAACATCATTAAATAAAGAGCTCCTGCAGGGTCCCAATTTGACAAGTACACTGCTAGGTTTGCTGCTTCGTTTTCGCCAAGGCCCTGTAGCATTCATGACTGACATTGAGGGAACGTTTCATCAAGTAAGAGTTTCCAACCAGGATGTAAACTTCTTACGCTTCCTCTGGTGGCCAGATGGGGACATTACAAAGGACCTACAAGAGCACAGGATGCTGGTCCACATCTTTGGGGCAGTGTCATCCCCAAGCTGTGCTTCATTCGACGACAATCAGCATGACTTCCCAGCCGAGGTTATAAACACTGTTCGTCAAAATTTCTACGTGGATGATATTCTAAAGGCCGTCAGCACGGTAGAACAAGCAATACATCTGTACCAGCAGCTAACAGACCTGTGCGGTAGAGGTGGATTTAAGCTCAATAAGTGGGTGAGCAATCATCGCTCGGTGCTGGCCGCCATTCCTGAAGAGCAGAGAGCTAAAGAGGTAAAAACAATTAACCTTGACAGAGACCAGCTCCCTATGGAAAGGGCCCTTGGAGCTCAGTGGGATGTACAGCAAGATACATTCACATTCAGCATCAGAACCAAGCTGGGATGGGATGAGGAAATCCCTCAGGTCATGGTACATCCCATATATAGTTTTTCAAGCTACAACAAAGGAACTCATCTATAACAAATCTACAACCTTGTAAGGGCAAAACCTACTTGTTTTAATTCTGATTAATAAACTAAAGCTTATTCGATTATCATTATGTTGTTTTTTTAAAACGCTCATACAAAACAAAAAAAGTGGAGGGAGAGTAGTCTGAATCGGGTTCTGGAGCATTGCTCTACCTCATCCATCGCACTCATGAGCGTCACATCCACTTGTAGTGCATCATTTCCGCCAGCAAGCTTCTCCTGTTAGACCTTCCCCGAGGTGGTTGGTGGGGTGACGAGCACACAGCACGTGACCTCTACGACGAGTTTCTACCCACGGAAGTGCCATAGGAAGACACTGATTAAATAGTATGGCTTGTCCACCAGAAGGCTGTATTATGGTGTACACAATATAAAACTTCGGCCCAGTTCTGCTTGTATTGCAATGGTTGCTGTTCCTGAAGTTTCATTTTTCGTCCCTTTTTATTTTTTACATCCATGTTTGTGATGGAATAGTATTGTGAATCGCTAGCTCGCATTGCATGCTGGGAAACAGCGTCACTCAAGGAAGTTTTGGCTTCGCTGACACGGTCCTGAAGGGAAGTGGGTTTTAGTGCACTGGAACGGGATGAATGTGTTCAATCAAGCAGTACAAACCTGATTAATTGTCTTAATACTTGACTTGGAATGGCCATATTGTTTAGGATTAGAATTAGATGACAACTTCTTCACAATATTTGCAACTATTCAATTTGACCAGCAGGTGTCAGTAGAAGACGAAATTTCATGTTGACTATTTCCTAATGGAAGTGCTCTCTTTACGTTGGATTTTTCTCATAATTATTTGAAGTGTAGGCCTGTATCTGCACACAATTTGGAATTCGTCCCAGCGCCCTGAGCTGTAAATTTGGACGGTGTAAAATGAAAATGGCCATCTGCAGCAGAATGAAAGTGAGATTGCATTGTCCAGGTAGGAGGACAGCAGTCAGTCATGTTTCACCTCCAGTCAACACGCAGTGGTTCACATGAAGGTCCAAGAGGCCTACA
>NW_027466153.1:307500-332500 GCF_046127955.1 Nelusetta ayraudi
TTTATACCCACCATCAGAATTGTCTTGTCTCATGGTTATCTTTTAAGATAACCATTATCTTATCTTTTAAGATAACCATGAGCACAAGAAATAGGGTACAGCTTATCTGCAAAGTAAGTAACACGTACATTATGAACTATCATTCTATATCATAATGATGTAATATGTCAACCGAAAGCAGCTGACCAACTGAAAAGGCTCACTCCACCCCCTACTGTTGGGAGAAGGACACGTTCCCGTCAGTAATTCAAATTTCTCAGCTGCATGTATAGGGGGACAAGATGAGAACTCCGATTGGACGAGAAAACCGAATTATTGCTTAGTTCGATTAAGCTCTGCATGTAAACGCACTGATTACACCTGCGCCAGAGTGCAGAGTGAAAGCAGCTCTTTTAAAAACAAGCGCAGGCTGGAGTCAGCACTCTGTCCTCTGGCGTGTCCACGCTGAGAACTTTGCAGTTCTTCTTAGCATTTCAGCTAGCAATCCCAGAGCGGGCTGGGCCATAAGCGCAGCTGGAGGAGGAACCCTGCCGGGTGCCCGTTCATCGGGAGGTGGTGCTGTGTGTGCGTGATCGTTGTGCATTCACCGCTTGGCTGTTAAAGCCGAAGTCTTTTTGGTATGGTACTTATTTCCTTGACACTCAGGCAGCTAAACTTGGTCTATTTTAAATTGTTGTCAAATAAAGCTGTTTCATTGGAAGTCTGTCTCGTCCTCTTAAATTTCAAAGCGTAACGAACCCGTGTAGCCCGAGGAATTTTATTATAGTTTATTTCCTGGGGTGCAACTCCCCAGGTGGCATTGTCAGGCAACCCCCCCCACGCCCCCCAATTTTCCTTTATACCCACCATCTGAATTGTCTCCACCTCCGCCAGACCCTCCCCCTCGCCACATCTAGTCTTTTTTTGATAGATGATGATCTATGCGTATTGATGCGTCGTGCTGATGCGTAGCCCCTCCAGGATCCCTCCTTGCACTGCCACTCCGTCGTAGTGTGGGGCACCGAGTGCCGCAGGCCCCTCCGTACCCGTCGCCACCGCCGTCTTCTACGCCAGGCCGCGTCTCGCCAATTCCTCCTTTACCTCCTCTGCGCTGTTGTAGGTTCGAGTTTCCGTATCCCAGTGGGTCCTCATCTTGGTGAATGGCGTGTGGAACCAGATGCCCTTCTCCTTCAGGATTCTTTTAGCAATGTTGTACTCCTTTCTCTTTTGGACCATCTCTGTCGCGTAATCATGATGGAATGAGGGTACTTTATTCCCCAGTTCTATTTTCTTTGTCCATAGCTCTCTCAGGACCCTCTCTTTGGTAGTAAATTCCAGAAAGTTAACAATGATGGGTCTCGGTTGGGCACCGTCCGCTGGTTTCTGTGCAAATGAGCGGTGTGCTCTCTGAATTTGGAAATTAAAATCTGCTGGCAGGTGCAGTTCGCTTTTCAGCAGGTCTTCCACAAACTTGGCCACAGATTCTCCCTCCTCTCCTTCAGTGACTCCATAGATACGTAGGTTGTTTCTCCTCGGCCTGGACTCCAGGTCAGTTAACTTGTCCTGAAGAGCTTTTTGTTCTCTCAGTGATATGACCAGAGTGTCATTAGCTTCCTGTGCCCAACGTTCTAGCTTTTCAATCCGCGACTCAGCCTCGTTGATCTTGCTGGTTTGGAGCTCCTGTTCGGTGATGACTTTCGCAAGTTGTTGATTTATTTTGTGTTTGAAGTCGTCCAAGTCTTTTTCCACGTCGTTCCTCAGTGTTTCTCCAAACGTGCAAAGGACTTCTTTTGATTCCATTTTTAAATCCCGTATCTCCTTGCTAATAATTTCTATGTCCGACCCCTTTTTCGCGTCGTTAGTCACGAGGAGTTCGTTTCGCCATCTCCCTCTGTTTCAGAGCAAGCTGGTAGTTCCGCCATATTGTCTGTTACCGTGTTTCTGTTTTGGTTGAATCGAGTTTTCCTTCCCATTCCAACGTTCCCCTGATCACTTTGTAGTTAATATGATATCTGACAATAGTTATTCAAGTTTTCGGGGAGTTTTTACCCTGGACGGTCGAGAGCCCTGGTGTCACGCAGTCTACCGCTTTATGGCCAAACCAGAAGTCCCTTCCCTCTAGCCTTTTCAAGGGGGAGGTGCCTAGACTCGGCTCTTGTGGGACGAGAAGCAGAAGGCGTGTCCGATCGGGGGGGAAGATGAGATGACATTTTTGTGGGTCAACACAAACTCATCTGCGAGGACAGCAGCCTTGGACAATGACGACACTTTCTGTTCATTCAAGAACATTACCACCTTCTCTGGCAAAGAGTCTTTAAAATCTTCTAAAAGAACGAGCTCACGGAGTGACTCAAAGTCATTTTTGACATCATTAGCTGCACACCATTTATCAAAGAGGTTGCTTTTCTCCCATGCAAACTCGACAAAGGTTTCACCACTGGATTTTCTATGGTTCCTAAATTTTTGCCGGTAGGGCTCAGGAACAAGCTCATAAGCAGGAAAAATTGCTTCCTTTCCAACATCATATTGCAGGCTGTCTTCTAAGAAAAGAGCAGACACCAACTCCTGTGCTTTTCCCACCCGCTTGCATTGGAGAAGGACAGGCCACATGTCTCTTGGCCAGTTGAGTGGCGAAGCTATTCGCTCCAAGGCACTGAAGTATGAATCAACTTCTGCCTCACGAAATGCTGGCACCAGAAAAATGTTTTTACTGGGGCTGGGCAACGATTAAAAATTTTAATCGCAATTAATCGCATGATTTACCTGATCAATCACGATTAATCAATTAATGTATACGCAAAAGCCAATAATGAATTTAAAAGAAGTCTTTCATACACTTTAATTTAAATGTTCTGCCATATAAACAAAAGCACCATAACATTTATCGTGCAAACACTTAACATCAGCACTTTACACAGAAACATTTTTAATGTAAATCTAAAGTTAAAAAAAATGCAAATACAAAATTAAAGCTTATTGCCAATGCCAGGGCATTACTGTTATCCTGTTCCTTATGAAAAATAAAAAAAAATCTACCTCCAAAATCCTGAGCCACAATAATAACAGGCAATTTCTGAGGTAACAGCAGAAACATTTTTCTTTTATCAGGGAGCAGCATAACCAGTCTGCGTTCCCTTGCAAATGTCCCAGTTAGAAAGGGTGAGGCACAAAAACGTTCACTTTTGGGTTTTTCTTCACAGGGGACTGGAATGTAAAGTCCACATTTATACTGGAGTTCCTTTGGAGAATCTCACTCAACTCAGTGCAGTTTGTCAGTTCCTGGAACTTGACGGCCAGTTATTTTAAATGTACTGCCATATGAATTAAAGTGCCATAACATTTACTGTGCAAACACACTTTTAACATCAGCATTTTTGAACAATTAGCAGCTAAGAAAAAAAAAATAGTGTAAATTTAAACTCAACTTAAACAATGTTATCAAAGCAATACAAAATTAAAGCTGTAAGCAGCGTTTGCGGGACTGAGCCCACCTGGCCACTGCCTGCCGTGACGTCCGCCACCTGGCCACAAGCCCCCGACACCCGCCGACGCTTCCCAACGCCTGGCGATTCCGCCCGAAACCCGCCGATGCCCCATTACTGACGCCGACGCCTGCTGATGACACATCAAGCACTGACTTGACATTACTGACTTGACATTTAGAAACATTTGATTTCTAAATGTGATTGATTACTGTATCATTTTGGAGATAATAAGCCTTAAAGTTGGCTTTTTGTTTGGTTTTGCGACAGCTCCAATATTCCATTTTTACTGTACAATAACATCAAATTGCCATAAGCTCTGGCAATGGTTGGTACAGTTGACCTCAGGACAACCTTGAATATATCTTCTCTTAATATTCTTGAATATTCTCACTTAATGTACCAGCTCCTTCCTGTAGACATGATATGTACAGTTAGTTATTCTTTGTTTGACGCAAGTGTTATATTAATTTCCTACTATCTGTACCGGTACTTCTTGTTAATTTGAAATAAACACTAACAGCATAATGTCAAAACAAAAACCGAACAAGTCAAAGATCATAAAACAAGGAGGCTTTGTACTAAAATATGAATAAAATATAAACAGGGAGTTGTCTAATGTCGTCAAGGAAGCCAACATTACGTTACCTGTTGATCAGCATGTTGACTCAGAAAATCCTCAGGCTCCTGCTGCGACATTTCATTTGGAGCGACGGTTGTGACTTCACTGCTGGTCCCGTGAGAAACTCAAATCGGTTCTTCACGTTTGTTGCGTGGCATGGGTTAGGACATTGAGAGGCATTATAGTGTGGTTGTGTGCACCAAATCGGACTCGGCTTCTAGCTCGATAGCCGTGCATAATTTACGCAAACGCAATGCTCTGTTTACGTGAACTCACGGTGTCCAACTCCTTGCACGTGCTCATCTCGACTCGATGGATTTATGAGCTTGATGACAAGTGTCACAAGTGTGTATTTTGTATTGGATTGATGTACTGCAATTCTTGTCATGTGAACAAGCAATTAGCATTCCTAGTTATATGTGGCATGACGAAATACTGTACTACCAAGTTTGTATTGCAGTTTCTTCAGTTTATGGGGTAGAGGGTGCTCAAATTGGATTGATTGAAGATGTAGTTTAGGTACAATTTGCTTGTTTTTATCAATATTTAAGTTGATTGCAGTTCAAGGTGGCACAATCCTATCAGATGTTGTCATTTTGTCACGAAGAACACTGGTATTTGTTGATTATTACCATAAGTACCACCATGTTGCAGGCATTGTGGTTACAAGTTTCACTCCAATTTTGATTGTTGTCTGTATGACTAGCAATCCGTTGAGCTGTCTAGGGTTATCATTCAGATAAGGTGTCACAACTTTTAATTGCATGGGAACTTTGGGATCCATGGCAGATGGGCATTGTAAAAAAAAACGGATCTTGAGTCGGAAGGCCAGCTTGTCCTAATTGTGACCTTAATATGATGATTTTTTTTCCCCTGCCAGATTGAGGAGAAATGAAATGGACATCCAAACCGGGGCCAATAATGGATGAGCTGGATGATGTCACAGTATCAATTTTAAATGGTATGTCATGTGTAGGTATGAAAAAATTTCCATGACTTTGATTGGTCCGCTAAGTAATTAAAATAACTGTATGCTGACACTGATTTCAAAAAGAAGTATTTTACAAATTTGAGACAAAATGTCTAAACTGAATTGCATTTACAATTAATTCTGATAACAGAAATTGGCACAAAACAAACTTGGTTTGACTTGTCAAGTTGAATTAAATTCATTAGTTAAAAAAATGTATGAGTTGTTAAGTGTAAAAGGTTTGTTAATGATTGGACTGTCTTTATAGCTGCCAACATCGATGAAGTCTTGCTCCACACCCTCCGTCGTGATGATTTGAGAGACCTTTTTCCTGGACCAGAACACTTTCTCAGGAGGAAACGGATTTGGGCCCTTATTAGTGTAGATGTGATTGGTTACCTACTTTGCTCTGAAAACATCGAGCATAACACTTTTTTTTTCTTTTTTCCTAATTGGGTCTATTGTTTCTCTCTTGTTCATAATGTTTTGGATCTGGTTTCCTCTCGGCTGAGAATTCCACCGTACCAAGACTGCCCCGAATGAAGCCAGGAACTGTGTCTTCATTCTGCATCCATTTGACTGATTTACTGATTTGTCTCCTCCATTTCATCAGCCAAAGATGGTCTGACAGCACAGGCCAGACATTATCAGACCCTGCAGGAGCTGTACAAGAAACCAAAACCCAACCAAGATGCTGTCTCCCAAATTCTTGACCTGCAGTTTCAAGCAAGAAGATCCTTCATTGATAGTGATGTTCTGAAAGAACAGGACAAGGCCAACAAAGATCCTGGATGCATATTCATGTGTCAAGGATCTTTATCGTGTAAGTGATTAACTTGTTTTGGTTTATGATGAAAAGCAAGCATTTTTGCAGATTTTAACACTGACTTGCATTATAGGCGATGAATGAGCTGCGGCACATTCTGGATAAGGGCAACAGAAAATTCATTGATGAACTAAAAAAAGAGATGGGAAGACTTCTGCACCAATGTGTAATTTTATGGTGTTTGGAAAAAAAATGAAGTGATGAAGCCACGCATAACGCTGGATGTAGGTGACTCATTTTGCTGTGTCTCTAATTGACTGTGTAGCTGTTTCCTTGGACATAGGATGGTTTATGTTGCGCTGAATGAATAGATGCAGAATGGTAATACTCTTCATGCTGAAAAAATAAGATTTTTTTTGTGATCAACACAAACCTAATAAGACTCATTTTTAGGAAGACTAACTTTGAACTCAAAGTTGATTTGTTCTATTCCAGTGGAATATTCCATCGCGCTGCTCAGGCCACTCCCCACACTCTTTCCTTCACCAAGTCCACCACCGAAGAAGCTGGGACATGCCAGTGAGGCACTGCTTCATGTCATTCAGGTGAAAGTTTGTTTGCATTTTCTCACATTCAACACTTCATAGTTCCATGCATGGATGTGGCGTTTCCTTCTTCTTTTTCTTTAGCCAACAGAAGATCCCACAATGTACTCGCAGAAGAGGTCTTTCTGCACCTCTGTGTTGCTGTTTGATGGGACCCGCTGTCTCATCTGTCTTGGAGCCACTCCCGCCACCATGCTTGCCAAGGAAGACTTGAGTGACGGTCTGCTTCATCTGATGGGTTACTACTATGCCCTGCACCTCACATATTCAAAAGTGTGTGGCAACCCTTCTCTCTGTCATTCAGACAGAAGTGCTACAGGACACTATCCATGAGTGAGACACCACAGCCTCATACAAAAAAGACCATGGCAGAATGGAAAGATTTTATTGGGGAGTAGAGCTGTGTACTAGGCATAGGTAGTGATACACTCCCCTGGTAGTTGTAACTTGAGGGTGCGTGGGAGTCTGTTGGAACAAACATGTTATCAGTGGTGATAGGAACACAACACTATATGCTGTCCCCATGCTGTTTTTTTGTTTTTTTTTGTGTAACTGAGTGTCAGGGAATCTGAATCAATATTCAATAATGATGACGGTGAATATTGTAACAATTGTTACTTGCGTTCTAGAAATGATTGCTTGAGGTTGTTTTAAGATGCAATGCCTTAGTGACGTTTTTATTACAAGGCAGTGAAGGCACTGTCAGCAATTTAAGTGAATAAATAGTTGTTGACAATATTAATTCTGTTTGCTGAATTATTTTTTTGGGGGGGGAATGGGCGTAGGGGGGGTGGATGCTTTGTCTCATTTTGAGAAAAAAAAGCTAATATTGTGAACACTTAAATTAAGAAGAATTGCACTGTTAGTAGGTCTGGTTTTAAGATCTTTTCATTCAAATTAAGAAAGAAGCAAACGTGAAAAAAGAATTGAGAAGCTAGTATCAAGTTTATTTGACTTAGTACAGTCCTTGGAATGAGTGCTTTACTGTTTATTTCAAGAGTTTTCCCATTCTTCAAATGCCTAGATATATCGTCTTATTTTAAGAAATCTTACCAAGTCTAAATATCTTACTGCATTGGCAGATAATTTGACTTGTTTCTAGCCTGTTCTTTCTCAATTTAAGTGTTTATTTCTTAGATATATTTTGCAGTGTGTGGACACCGAGGGGAGCTCTAGAATTGGCTCATTCAACCGACCAACGAGCCAATCAGCAGCGGCGTCACAGGCCCTCCTCCTTCTTTGTTCTCTCTCTCACTTTGACTTCTGCACTGGACAGCCAGGTTTGTGGAGGGAAGGTTGGAACAAGGTAAGGACGGGGTACCCCATACATTCATGTACGTAGAGTCACTAAGTCTTAAACTCACCAGGTTTGTATCGCTTATCGATAACCCTAATGCCATACAAGTCTATGAGGGTCAAAGGTCAACTTTGTCCTAGGGACATGGAGCCACTTTCAGGTTCATCAGGATCCTCCTGGACACACCCACGCCAAATTTGGGGCTTCTAGCCCATGAGGAACCCCAAAACCCTCACTCTAATTCCAGCCTCATCGCTAAACCCTAATGCAGTGCAAGTCTATGAAGGTCAAAGCTCAACTTTGTCCAAGAGACATCAAGTGTTTTTTCATGAATCATTCATAAATGTTAAGAGTTTGCTTTGTGGAGAATTCACAATAAAAATACATTGACACTGTCAAGATGGACTCAAGCACTATTATTGAACTATACTGTATTTTTTGAGTGATGTGAAGCTTTTGACAAGCGCTGCGCAAAGGAGGCCCATTTGTTTTTGTTTTTTTGAAGGGGGCCCAAAATTCCTGGCGGCGCCCCTGAGCGGGCATCTCCAGCACTAAGGCAGTGGAGCTGCCGGCCACGAGAGAAGAATTAACCAGTCCATTGAAACCATTTGTTTGGTCTAGTGAGTGGCAACAGTCCTTTGAGGATCTTAAGTGCCTTCTCAGCTGTAACCCTTTCGTGTCTGCTCCAAATTTTTCCTCATTGGCTAGAAGCCCCAAATCTAGCGTGGGCGCTTCTTGGGGGCTCCTGATGAAAAAGCAAGTGGCCCCATGTCTCTAGGACAAAGTTGAAAATTCACCCCATAGACTTGCATTGAATTAGGGTTAACAATAAGGCTGAAACTAGGGTTAGGGTTAGGCTTAGCTGAAATTAGGGTTAGGGTTTCGGGGTTCCTCAAGTACTAGAAACCCCAAATTTGGCGTGGGCGCTTCTTGGGGGCTCCTGATGAAAAAGCAAGTGGCCCCAAGTCTCTAGGACAAAGTTGAAATTTCACCCCATAGACTTGTATGGCATTAGGGTTAGGATCCAAGAGTACACATACACATTTTCTTTTGCTTTATTGATTTAAGCTCATCGTCTCCAGCTGCAAAGGTACAGAAACCTTTCTGTGTTTTGATGTTGTGTGTGAGAAAACATCACTTTTTTCTGTAAACTTGTGTTAACATTGTCTTTCATTGGAAATGACACAATCTTTCATTTCATTGTTCAGATGCCGAACACCAAGGCATTCCGTCGCTCTCTGGCCATGAAACGACGCCTGGAGCAAAAACGGGATTGGACACCTTTTCCACCTCGGAAGGACTTTGAACGTTGTGAGTACTTCCACGTTCATGATTTCATGTTCTGCCTGTGTTGTTATGTTGTATTCCTAAAAAAACATATTTAGATTTTTCTTTTTTGTCAGTTTACACAGGGCGCGGTACTGGTCAGCGACCTGGGTGCGAAGATGGCCCGTTTTGCTCCTGACTGACAAAACAGTGCAAGTTCGTTCTTAAGGCCCAGCAACCAGACAAGAAGGTATGGGTCGTGATTTTGTCAAGCCACGAGTTTCTTTATGTTTTTGTTCTGGTGGTGGGAGACTCACATCTCTGTCCACTTGTGGATGGTTTTGTGTTCTCGCGCCGGGCAACAACCTTGAACACAGGCTTGTAACAGACTCCGCCCAGGATTTTGCTGCGCTACTGGCAACTGTGTTGGACCGCTGGCCCAAGGTTTGTTTATCTGCTGTGACAAACAAATTTGAACACATGAATGTCATCGCCACTTTGTTTTATCAATATCAAGTAATTCCATGATCCATAGTTCAATAACAAGAATATTCATGAATTTATTTTACATTTTTATGTTTGTTTGGTGTTTTTTGTAGGTGTTTGTGCTTGACTTTCCATCTCGCCTGACTGTCAAGCCAGAACTACAAACAGCGCTACGTCAAGTATATCATCGTGTTGCTGCACGCATGGGTGTGTAAAATACATATTTTTGTTGTATTTTTTTCTCTTCAGTGACACTGTGCTAACAGATATTTCTTAGAATTGTGTGATTACACAATTGATTATGTGACACTTCTTCCAGGTTTAACATTTGTGTATATGGCCGATCACCTCCCCCTTCGTCAGCTGTACATGGTGGTATTATGATGGTGTAAGTTTTGCCTTCTTCAGCCTTACTTGCTCTTCATTTGATATGACAAATATGTGTTAACATGTTGTTTTCTGTTTAGGTGCACCTCAGGACTGAATGGACTCTTGTTGGACAGGAGGTTGAGGTAACCTGTTCATCCCTCTTTTTTTTTTTTCCCCCCAATCGTGTATTTGTCAAACTGTGCAACTTTTTATTTTAAAAATGAACACTTATCCTAAGTTGACTCTGATTTCCTCTCCTCTTTTTTTTTATAGACGGTACCAACAGCTTTTGAGACTGCATTTCACACAGACATCCCGTCCAATCCCGTGTGGTTCAGTGAGGCTGTGCTGTTGGACCACATGGAGACCGTCGTGGAGTCATCTGGCAGGGTTTCCCCAGCTGTCTCGGTAACATTCACACAATTATTCATACACTTATCAACTAGGGGTGGGTGAAAAAAAAAATCAATATTGCAATATATTGTTGTGCTTTCTGTCGCAATAAATAATCGATACACTGACGGCAAATATCAATATTTTTTTTCAAACACCACCTGTCCACCTGTCCCGGGAAAGACAAAATCTCTCCCGGGACACAATTTGTCCCGTTTTTTAGGGAAAATGACAAAACCTCATTTAATTTCCGTCTGTGGTCTAGATAGGGTTGCCAACCCTCCCGTAAAATACGCGATTGTCCCATATTTGCAAATAAAAAGCCTGTCCCGTAATGAACTGATGGGGGACGCACTTCACTTTGTCCCGTATATTTTGGGGACGCGGTTATTTATTTATTTATTTTGTCTGCATCATTTTTTTATTGATTTTCAGAATCGGGGCAGTGAAAGGATTTTTTTCCCTCTTTCATCTTCCCGTCAGTTTGTATATCCGAAGTCCCCAAGTTGAGATAAGACAAGTTGCTACTGACTTTACATTACCAGAAAGCACTGTCCTTGTTTACATGAAAGTTATTAATGTTCATGCACTTTAATATGTTTGTTTGTGCAGTGCACGTTTGTACATTATACAAAGTTTTGGAATAAATGCAAGATCACAGGCATTTTCCTTTTTATGGGTATTTTTTTCTTTTTCAGTCACATATCGTCTGCAAAATTTCGAAGATATCGAAGATATCGTGTGTCGTGATGTTGTCATTATCGTGGGCCAAATATCGTCACAGTATCGAATTGTGGGTTAGCCGTATCGCCCCACCCCTATTATCAACACAAGATCACATATGTACAGTACATGTACAGTTTAATTAGTGTGTTACTTTGTTTATGAATTCATTTCTTTATGTTCTTCCAGATGTCCAGCCTGAGACGTCGATCAGCACGCGTTGCCTCAAAAACCAAAACAAACCAGTGACATGTTGGTATTTGGGATATGTGTATTTCATTGTGTGCATCTTTGTGATAGGACAATAAATGCAGTTCTTTAAACGTTACTTTGTGTCCTTGTATTTGCAGGTGTGGGCAACACGTTCAACTGTCCACATGACTGAGTCTGCCTCCAGCAATGTCACAGCAGTGCAGCAGGTTTGTACTTATTCATTTCCACTTCATCACCTGTGTGTGTTTTCTAGGCTTTACACCGATCTTATCGGCTGTATTGGATCGGCCGATATTTGCCATTTTTTGAAACGTTCGTGATCGGGCGTCATGTCATGAATCACCGATCAATGACGTCATGGTCGTGTTGAAACTTTTTTAATCTGTCTCATTTCCTCCAAAGTAGTTTCACAGCATCGACATGTTTATTTGTTTGTATCCGAGAGCTAATGATTCATGATTCAAAGGCCTTCATTTTCGTCTTCGTGCCTCTTCCTGTTTTGAGTACTGTCGCTATGTGACGGACAATAAAGTTTCTTTGAATCTTCACGACAGCAACATCCATGGGCGACACAAACAAACGTGTCGGGGGTGTGGAAGTTTCTCAAAGTGAGAGAAACAGACATAGCACAAGCTATCTGCAATATATGCAACGCTACAGTACCTAGCGGGGGAACTTTGGTAAAAAATTTCAACACCACAAATTTAATCAGGCACTTGGAAAAGATACACACAGAGGAGCATGTCGAGTTTAAGAAACGCAGCGCGGAGAAAGAAAAAGAAAAGCAAACTCTGAAACGGATGCTAAAGCAAACAACTTTAGACGGTGCTCCTGAGAAGGCAAGGGGTGTACAGAAATAAGTATTTATTGCCCCTAACGTGATCGGTGATCGGTGATCAGTTTATTTAAACTCACTGATCGGTGATCGGCACAAAAATCGTGATCGTGTAAAGCCTAGTGTTTTCCTTTCTATGTTTATTGGCATAAAATCACATCTTTCTTATTTTAATCAGCTGGAGGCGACGCCACAGATGACCAGAGCTGTGCCCGTGGTTCCTGTGGCTCCCGTGGTTGCCAGCACCAAGCCAGAGGAGGCCAGCACCGTCCAGGAGGCAACACAGAAGATCAACTAAGCTAAGGAGGCTTTTCTTTCTTCTTCTGTTCTCTCTGACTGCTCCGCTCGTTCTACGCCTCGCACATGTGATTTGTGATCCATCATCAGTTAGTACTAGTGAAGATGCAGTGGCAGATCATGGCACTGGTATTAGATAAGCCAAGGTTCTGCATGGTTCTTTTCATCAAGGCGAAACCGGTCACGGTTTAAAATTCCAGCACCAGCTGGCAACAGTGAGTCACTTCAGAAGAGCAAAACTCCTCACTTTGACATGGATAATTCTGACGTAGAGTTTGTCAGTGCTGTGACCAATGAAGAGTGTAACTTCTCTCCCCTTGATGTTGATGTTTGTTTAGACCTTTGCAAAAACTTGAAGATTCATTTGGACCGTGCGAGTTTTCCAATTTCTGATTGCAAAGGCCCATTAGGTTCGCCGTGTACAAATGAGAATTTAGAGGCTGATGGAAACTGCTTCTTCAGAGCCATCAGTCAAGCTGTGACTGGTTTATAGACACAGAAGTGGAAATTCAGGTTGCAGCAGATTGTTTACGATTAGATGTGTACACTTTTATCGATGGTCATGGGTTGAAGTGCAGCTCTTGCAAGAAACAATTCTCACATTGTTTATATTTATGGATGTATTTGTTTTATATGGAAGCAGTTACCATAATCCAAATTAAAATAAGAATATAATAACAGAAATGCTTTTTCATTTTAAGAACGAAGCTGCATTATTTGACTCATAATTAAAATGGTTAATAAGTCATTCAATCTGCATTTTCATTTTCTTCAAGACTGCTCATTCTTGTACTTAATTCAAATGAAGGAAAACACATTTGAGATTTAATTTTCAAAACATGCACCAGCAAAGAGTTACCAAAATTCAATATGAAATGTAAAATTCAAAAATGAAAAAGCAATAGCAGAATGCTTTTTCATTTTAAGAACGAAGCTGCATTATTTGACTCATAATTAAAATCATTAATAAATATTCCTATATGCATTTTCATTTTCTTATTCGTGTCGCACCTTTTATGACACAATCAAAAAGAAAACTGAGAGCATTGCTTTTTAATTTTCGTGGTCCTGCCCTGCACAAGAGTTACCACAACTCGAAAATGAAATCGCAATCTCAAAGTAAGCGCGCGGCGCAGGAAAGTGACGTCAGCAGCTCTCCACCTCCGCTGTGGGTATGGCGGTATGACGCCAAGTGTCATTTGCCTCCTGTTATGTGTAAATTCTAATGTTTGTGAATTTAATAAATGTATATATATACTGTATATTTAAAAAAAAAAAAAAAAAAAAAAAAAAAGGTATAGCGGTATGACACCACTTTGCCATCGTTACTTTTCACGTCATTGAAGTTGCCGGTAAACGAGATTTAAATCGCCGAAAAACGTGGACCACTGACGGATCTCGTTGGTCGGACAGATTTGAGCATGGCGCACATTGACACAATTGTTCAAACCCTGCTGGATTTAGCTTCCCAGGTGGAGTTGAATAGTGTATCTGAATCTGATGCTCGGGACTGAGTTGAGCAGGTATTCTGCCGTCCCAGATACGGACGCAAACAAGGTTGCCCTAGCCAACCTGTTGTCAGTTATGGAACACCTTGATGCACCAGCACAACATCAAAGCTAAAGCTATTTGTTACATGGGTGGAGTAACAGCTGTTCGGCGTCGGCCACCAGTCCATCCGTCGCAGGATGCGATGCAACGGATCATTGCTTCCGTTCGGCGTCGGCCACCAGTCCATCCGACGAAGGATGCGAAGCAACAGATCAATCCGTCGACTGGTGGCAGATGCTGGTGCGAGATCTGTCAGTGGTCCACGTATTTCGGCGATTTAAATCTCGATTACCGGCAACTTCAATGACGTGTAAGAAGTAACGATGGCAAAGTGGTGTCATACCACAATACCTTTTTTTTCTTTTCTTTTCTTTTTAAATAAATAAATAAATAAATAAAAAAAAAATATATATATATCTTTCTCTTTTTCACAAACATTAGAATTTACACATAACAGGAGGCAAATGACACTTGGCGTCATACCGCCATACCCACAGGTGGAGAGCTGCTGATGTCACTTTCCTGCGCCGCGCGCTTACTTTGAGATTGCGATTTCATTTTCGAGTTGTGGTAACTCTTGTGCAGGGCAGGACCACGAAAATTAAAAAGCAATGCCCTCAGTTTTCTTTTTGATTGTGTCATAAAAGGTGCGACACGAATAAGAAAATGAAAATGCATATAGGAATATTTATTAATGATTTTAATTATGAGTCAAATAATGCAGTTTCATTCTTAAAATGAAAAAGCATTCTGCTATTGCTTTTTCATTTTTGAATTTTACATTTCATATTGAATTTTGGTAACTCTTTGCTGGTGCATGTTTTGAAAATTAAATCTCAAATGTGTTTTCCTTTTTCATTTGAATTAAGTACAAGAATGAGCAGTCTTGAAGAAGAAAATGAAAATGCAGATTGAATGACTTATTAACCATTTTAATTATGAGTCAAATAATGCAGCTTCGTTCTTAAAATTTAAAAGCATTTCTGCTATTGCATTTTTATTTGGATTATGGTAACTATCTGCTTCCATAGTTACACCTGTGTTACAGAATAGGAAATGCTTCAGCAGAGTTTTATGAGGGTGTTTTTTTTTTGTTGTTGAAAGTGAAAATGTTGTTTTGAAAATGACTGCTTACAGGTCCATCTGTTTACTCTAACCAAGCATTCAGAACGAGTTGTCCAACACCGGTTTAATTTTTCAGGAATTGTTGACTTTAAAGAATCACGTTAATGTTCATTAATTCATGGAAGTGAAGAATAATTAAAGTAAATCTTAAAGTAACCTTGTGCTTCTGTGTTTCTCAATGTTTCAACAACTTTGTTCTGAACATAGTTAAGTTCTTTCACATGGCTACTTTTATTTAACAGCTCTTTGCACACACGACCTTCAGGTCAAAAAGTAAATTCAGTAAATAGCATCACCATAAGGATTGCGTAATAACAGAAACAAAGGAGTGCAGTAAGTAACCAATATCCCTGTGTATTTTTAAAAGGAACACTAGAGATTTAACAATACACAAAATAACAGGAGGTTCACAACAATTTAGTGTCCATTCTCTGGATAGGGTCAGGGGGAGGCGCACTGCAGTGGAATAAGTGTCCATCCTGTGGAGAGGGTCGGGTGGTTTAGAGAGATGCAGTGATGGCCTCTCTTAGGTGCAAATACAAGTTCACAGCCTGATACGGATCTGTTGGTGGAGCAAGATGGGACTCAGCCATAAAGATGATACAGAGTTCATAAATATCTGGATTACATTGTACAGCCAGCCGAAAGACACATTCATTTTTGCACAGTTGAATGTGTTCATCTTCAACAGGGGAGAGAAAATCTGTTGTTCGGTCAAGTTCAGGAACAGCATGCGTCACATTAGGCCGACCGCTGGGGACGTTCAGGTTTCTTGATGGCCTGATGTTGTGTGCATTCCACACCTGTGCAGTGTCATCCAACTCATCCTGTAGAAAATGTATACATTTAGGAAGAGCTGTGCCAGCAGAACATAAATAAAACACTAAATTACAGCATTCACACATGAGCAACCCCACCCTCTCCCTCCCTCCCTGTCTCTGTTCATCCCTCCCTCCCCCCCTCTTTCTCCCCATCTCTTATCCTCTCTGTTTCTACCCTTCTGTTCCATCTCTCTCCCCTCCCATCTCTGTTCCTTTCCCTTTGCTACCCCTTCTCTTTAGCATTCTTTTTCCTTTCCTCCCGTCTCTGTCTGTCTGTCTTCCCAACACCCCCTTACCCGTTTCTGTCCTCCCTCCCCTCTCTCTCACTCACATACACATGCACACAAAATGAAAATAAAACGTTATTCATGAACTCACCTGTATGGAGGCCCATACAACAAAACTGCAGGAGACTTTTGTCCAGAAACTCGCCATCAAAATGCCCGTTGTCTCTGAGGTCTGATAACAAGGCTAACCAGAACTCCATGCGCTGGCCACGCAGGAAACCCCACCAATATTAAGTTCTTTGATTGGCGGTGCTGGCCCCCTCCAAGTAACTATCAAGGGTGTCGTCTGGTTGAACAGGGACGAGGAAACGCTGGAAGCCTCTAATATGGCCATTTTCGGTTCCAAGGTCGCCTCGAACAACTCTAGGGCACCCCCCAAAACGCTGTACCGCTTCTATGTAGCACCCTCCAATTACTTTTGGGTCACTACTTGTTGTGCAAGCATTGAGCCAGATTATTTTTCTTGAAAAGCCATCGATACATCCATTCACACAAATACCATATGGCTTCAGTTCATCATATGAGTCCAGGTGCCAGATGAAGTTGAGAAGTTTGAGAAGTAATTCCTCCGTCTGAGACGCCCCGCTTGCCTTAATGACACTCCTCTTGGATGCAGCTCCTTCAAAACCAAACGCACAGACTCTTTTCTCACACGCAGTCCATTTTCTCTGCATTTAGCATACATCCACCTGTACCCGTGAAGCTGCCCGGGGTAATGTAGCTGGTTGCTAATGGATTCAAACAGGATCGCCAGGTCGGAATAAGCTTTGCGTGGCACGAGTCCCCTTGGAATGTACAGCTGCATCCCACTCTAGACTGATCAAACCCGACAAAGAAAACAAATCCTGAGTCACTAAATATTAAGAAGATGATTAAAAGGATTGGTATGTTTGATGTATGGAGGGATTTTCATCCATCCACTAAACAATTGACTTTTTACTCTCACCCTCATTCAGTTTACTCGAGGATCGATTATTTCTTTATGTTCTGAACAGACAGACACAGGGTTTTAGATTGTAGAATTGGTGTTTGCGACATATCAGATCACTCAGGTGTATATGTGAAAATAAATGTAGGTGTCCCACACAAAAACACTATTTGGAGACTCAACACCTCCCTATTAAATTACACCTGATTTGAAGATTACATTAGGAAAGAAATTAAGGAATATACAGACCTTAACGGTAGCACAGTGACGTCACAGAGTATTTTATGGGATGCTGGAAAAGCAGTATTGCGTGGGAAGATTATAAGTTGGGCATCACAAAGGAAAAAAGAAAAACTTAAACACCTTAACGACTTGACAAGTAAATTAGACTCACTGGAACAGAAGCATGTAGAGACTAACGACCCCACCTTATTGGAACAAATAACCGTAGTAAAATCAGAACTAAATAAGAAACTGAACGACCAGGAGGAACTTACACTTAAGTATATCAAACAAACCCACTATGAAAATGGACCCCGTGCTAAAGAACTCTTAGCCTGGAGACTTAAAAAACAACAGTCTGGAAGATCCATATATAAAGTAAAGGACCCGGTCACCAACCAGATGTGTTATAAGCCAGAAGCAATACATAAATCTTTTGAATCATACTTCAGGAATTTATACACTCAACCCGAATTAGCAGAAGCAGTAACAGTCAATCAATTTTTTGAAATCCCTAGACCTGCCATCTGTTGTCACAGAACAAAATAAGTGCTTAACTACAGAGATTACAAATGCAGAGGTCGACAAGGCAATTTCTAAACTGAAAACAAGCAAAGCAGCCGGGGGAGATGGACTACCAGCAGAATGGTATAAGACTTTTAGGGACTCTGTGACCCCACTGCTATTTATTAAATTGTTTTAACTATGTCTTTAAAGGTGGCGAGACCCCACCATCTTGGAAACAGGCCATATTATCTGTAATACTGAAACCAGGGAAAGCTAGGACAGATTGCAGCTCATACAGACCTATCTCAGTTTTAAACACTGATTATAAAATTTTCACTTCAATTATTGTCAACACACTAGAAAATATTATCCCTAACCTAATTGACACGGACCAGACAGGTTTTGTTAAAAATAGACAAACACAAGACAATGTTAGGCGAGCTATACATCTGTTACATATAATGAGCAAAGGAAACACAATGTCCTTAGCAATTAGCTTTGACACAGAAAAAGCTTTTGACTCTGTTCTATGGGAATTTTTATACCTGGTCCTGCAACGTTTTGGCTTTAACAATACAGTTATAAAATGTTTAAAATTCACCTGTGGCCCGGATCAGAATAAATGGCAGTCTTTCAGGTACAATCCGTTTGGAGAGGGGTTGCTGACAGGGCTGCCCACTGAGCCCCATCTTGTTTGCTCTATTTATAGAGCTACTTGTTCAAAAGATTAGGGAAGACCCAGAAATCATGGGAATACTATTCAAGGGGAAAGAATATAAGACATGTTTATATGCAGATGACATCCTGGTGACTTTATCCGACCCGGATACCAGTCTCCCTAAATTAATGCCCTCCTTCGACCAATGTGGTTCATATTCTGGATACAAATTGAACATAGAGAAAACTCAAACTCTTACTTTTAATTACATACCTCAAGAAAACATACGTAAGTCCTTTAAATTTAAATGGAAAACCAGAATTTTGAAATACCTAGGTCTTCATATTCCCAAGACCCCCAAAGATTTATATAGTGTAAACTACGGTAGCATCACAACCAAAATTAAAAATGATCTGGACAGTTGGACCCCCCTAGTACTTGATTTTTACAACCGAATAGATACTTAAAAAATGGTTATTTTACCACAATTGTTATTTCTACTCCAATCGCTACCTGTAGAAATACCCAATAAGAAATTCAGTGAATGGAATCGGATCATTTCTAGATTCATATGGCAGAACAAGAAACCAAGGGTACGCTACAAAACATTACACTTAACAGGGAGGGATGTCACTCCCATGCTTGGAGGACTACTATAAAGCAGCACAACTGCAGTATATAGTCTACTGGTGCAGGGCGGGTTACGATGCAAAATGGAAGGAGCTAGAATTTGACCAACTAGATATCCCACTTCAATCTCTGCTGGGTGACAAAGCTTTCAAGACTATATACTCTAATAATCTATGTGATGTTATAAAAACTCCCCTAAATATTTGGTACAAAGAGATGAGCAAAGCGCACCTGGAAAAAAAATCTCGGTTATTAAGATGGGTCGAACATGATAGAGTATTCTTGTGTTATTCTTTATCTTGGTTTATATTGTATGATCACTAGTAGCACGTGTAAACTGTTAGAATCCTAGGCTAACATATACGCATCGTATTTCACTTTGTTTTATGGCCTGCCACTGATGTGCTCGTCCTCTCCCTGTACAGGATATGAGCTGTGAAATCGGTCAACTATCGTATAGTCGTTGGTTTGTCTCTCTCTGTTCTCCTCCCTGTTCTTTCCTTATCTTATCCCCTCCCAGTCCTGTGTATAAGAGACCTTCTTCCTCCTTCCCACCTTGCACTCGCACTCCCATTTTACTGTGTTTTGTGCCTCGGAGCTCCGATCCCTTTTTTTATTGTTTGTTCATTAAATTACTTATTATCCCAGTATTCCTGCATCGGCATCTTCGCTCTTTTCCACAACAATTTGGCGTCACAAACAGGATTGCTGGAGACCTGTCAGTGGAACTCTGGGACGTTGAGGGCCCGGGACCAGGAACGGAGGAAACTCCTCGTTCCCCCTCTACCTCGAACCAAGCATTCAGAGATGAGAGGATCGGCGTCTAAGAGTGGATCTGATCGGCTTCACGTCTATCCAAGCGAACCTGGAAGGGAAGTGCTGATTCAGAGATCGGGTGAGAAGTAATTGTTCTTGTCTCAGACATATCAGTCACCAGTGGGTTGTTTTCCTTGTCGTTTACGAACGGTCCCGGGGCAGGACGGAGCGCATACGTTAACCGTGCCTGTCAGGTCGGTGTTGATTCTGAATCAACACTGAAATTCCCGCTCCACAAGTGAGCCGGAAGCTTCTGGTAGGTAAACTACCAGAGGGGTGAGTTTTTTCTCCACCTTTTTGCTCCAGAGTAAGAAAAAGGGGTGCACGGGGACGCCTGTGTATTTTCTGACTTGGAATTTTGTGAAAACTTAGTGAAAAGTCAGAGTAATAAGTCTAGCTAGACAGTGCTGGGGAAGAACCAGAGCAAAGTGGCTGCTGCTGTTCCCCAGGGGGGACCAATTGTGGACGACATGAGGAAAAAATATGGTCCAGATTGTCTTGACATGTTGGGAATTTGGGTTGAAAAGTATGATTTCCCAGCAGGGGGATCACTGAGTTTGGAGGAATTGAGAAACCTCCGGGATAAATTGAAGATAGCAGAGGGAAAGGTTACAAAAAAGAAAAACCCAAACAGGTGGGAGATTCAAATCATCAAAGATCATGAAAGGTGTTTTTCATTCTGGAAACCTGAAGCAGAGGTCAGGGACAGGAAACAAGTAAAGAAAACAAAAACAAACGTGTGAACAGCGCTGGGCGCTGGAGCACAGGGGTGACAGAGATAACGGCAGAGAGTGCACACACTCACACACACTCCCCAGAGGAGGGAGAAAAGGAGCCGCTCACACACGAGCATTCAAATGCACCAAATCGTCTGTATCCTTCTCTTACAGGCCCGAGGGACCCTCTCCTGGACATGCCTGTCTTCCCTCCTCCCGCCTGCCCTCATCCAACGCTACCACCGTACAACCCTGCGCACTCCAGCACCGACGCCGCAGCGTCGCCACGTTCATCAGGACTGCCGTCAACCAAACGGCCAGCCTCATCACTGCTTTCAGACAAGGGCTGCTCCCCCAGATCACCAAAGCAGTTAACACAAGCTGCTGCGTGGGGATTGAAGATGCCCGGCTGACAAAGGTCCGACGTCATGCAGTGCACGCTGAGAGGCTTCTGCAGGAGGCCAGCGATGTAGAGGACAAGAAGATAAAGCGTGCCTCCCTCACCATGATGAAGCACCTCAGTGACACGGCGAGACGGCCCTACAGGAACGACAACCGACGAAGGGCGACTAGCGGAGACAGAGGCGAAAAGGGGGCGTGCCACATCTGCGGCCGAATGGGTCACTGGGCCAGAGAATGCCCTGACAAAGGAAGAACCATGCCCACCGCAGCCAAGAGAGTGATCGCGAGGACCGGAAAAGAGGATCCAGAGGGGACCAGGACGTGTTTATGTAGCATAATTGTGGCAAAGCACTGTTCCTGCTTTTGTTGTGGTTTGTGGCGTGTGTGAGAGTGATCAGTGAGCAGGGTGCAGTTACCCACTTCTACCAGTGGAGGTCGTGTTCGCCCCGGGGAATAACGCTAGAGAGGTCTCAAGTGGCTCATGAGACCTATGTGGAGCGAACCGTCGTAGCGGACGTTAACGTGTGTGTTATCTGTTGTGCTTCCACAGGTGAGAAGGGGAAATGGTTGAAAATAAGAGCAAATGTATGTGTGGCTGTTTCGTAATTGAAGTCTGAGATCGAGGGTATGTGAGTTAAATTTATGTTTTGAATGTATCGTCTCTGAGTGATGTGGGAAATGTGGGAAACGACATGATTAATAAGTTCAAGTCGAAGTCGGGTATGGATCTGTGTTTTGAAATGTAAAAAGTAGATAACGCTCGAGAGGAAGTCTCTCAAGTGGCTCGTGAGACCTATGCGGAGCGAACCGTAGTAGCGGACGTTAACATGTGTGTTGTCTGTTGTGCTTCTTCAGAAAACCAAAATAAAAGCTTCTAAAGAAACAAAGAAAAACAAAAATAAATGTGTCTTCGCAACATTACCATGCTACATTTACGTTTGACTATCTGCTTTAATATAAAACCACAACAAATGTGTTTTATAATTGTCTTTATATAATCTACAAACGTATTTGTATGATCCAGGGAAAATTCCATGTTTGTTTGCGAAACTCATTGGAAGAATGAAGAAAATCTGTTCGATTGTTATTGTCATGAACATGAATCACAAAACATATATATTTTTTTTTTTCCATGTGTCACTTTAACAGAGACAACACCATCTGTAATTACTATGTTTGGTTGCATTTCCCTGGCAGGCAAAGATAGATGGAAGAGACATCCTTCTGGGTGGAAGATGGGACTGGCTTGTCTGTGGATGGTGGAGGCTCACTGGGCTCATCAATCCGTCCATCCATTCACCTTGTTCGTCTCATCCTGACTGCAGCACGCCACTGTGGAGGCTTGACATAACACACATTAGATTAATAACAGAAAAGCAAAATGTGACTTATGGTGTATTATTTAGTGTGCTTCAGTTGTAATTCTCATAATAATGACTGTTTTGCTGGCTTCACACAATATATATAATTGGCCTGTCTTAGTTAAAAGCCCACTCACCACGACAAAGTGAAGGCCAAGAGTGGGAACACAAACACAGACCAGAAACGAACAGGACAAATCCAGACAAGACTACAAAAAACACAAACACAAATATCAATCACTTTGACCACTATCTTTTTTCACAAAAACTTTTATTTCTTTACAAATTGAACCTTAGATTGTGTCACAACAAACTAAATAAACCCTTGAAACAGCCAACAAAACATGAAACAACAACACTTCATCAATATTATAATGAGTATCCTCATTGTATGTCCTTGTATGGTTCAATGCTGACACAATAAAATAAAAATGAAAAATAAAGACAATGTCTCTTTTTTGGCACGACTGATTGTAGTAGACTATAGCTCTTATACTTAGCCTGACAGTTAGTGCAATGAATTATATTATATCCTAAAACAAGACTAAATAGCCCATAGTTTAAAAATATGTTCAATAGTAAGTGTTCAGTGGGTCAGATGTCAAATGGGATCTATTTAAAATGTAGAATAGATGAGCTAAATAACACATATATAATACACATTGATGGGAATTGAACCATCGCCTCAGTCTTGCAAGTCCAAGATTGTCATAATGTACCACAAACCTAAATCACACTCCCTTTTTTCATCTAAGCTGTTTGAGTAGCGTTAGCACACCGTGATTCCTCATCAACTACAGGCCTACACTTCAAATAATTATGAGAAAAATCCAACGTAAAGAGAGCACTTCCATTAGGAAATAGTCAACATAAAATTTCGTCTTCTACTGACACCTGCTGGTCAAATTGAATCGTTGCAAATATTGTGAACAAGTTGTCATCTAATTCTAATCCTAAACAATATGGCCATTCCAAGTCAAGTATTAAGACAATTAATCAGGTTTGTACTGCTTGATTGAACACATTCATCCCGTTCCAGTGCACTAAAACCCACTTCCCTTCAGGACCGTGTCAGCGAAGCCAAAACTTCCTTGAGTGACGCTGTTTCCCAGCATGCAATGCGAGCTAGCGATTCACAATACTATTTCATCACAAACATGGATGTAAAAAATAAAAAGGGAAAAGGGGAAAAATGAAACTTCAGGAACACCAACCATTGCAATACAAGCAGAACTGGGCCGAAGTTTTATATTAGGTACACCATAATACAGCCTTCTGGTGGACAAGCCATACTATTTAAGCCGTGTCCTCCTATGGAACTTCCGTGGGTGGAAGCTCATCATAGAGGTCACGTGCTGGTTGCGCGTCACTCCAGTGATCACCTCGGGGAAGGTCTGAGACAAGGTCGTTGCCCTTGCAGGTTATCTGATTCAGGTGAATATACGGAAAACATGGGTCAATGTGGTCAGTCTTGACAAGAGAAGCTTACTGCCGAAAATAATGTACTACAAGTGAATGTCACACTTTCTTTTTGTTTTGTATGTGGTCAGTCTTAACAAGAGAAGCTTACTGCCGAAAATAATGTACTACAAGTGGATGTCACACTTTCTTTTTGTTTTGTATGAGCATTTAAAAACAACAACAACATAATAATATGGATTTTGACCATGTATGTTTTGGAGTTCATTGAAAGAGGTTCATATATATATATATGTATATATATATATACACATATACATATATATACATATATATATATACATATACATATACATATATATATATACATATATACATATATATATATATACATACACACACATATATATATACATATATATATATATATATATATATATATATATATGTGCGTGTGTGTGTGTGTGTAACTTTAACTAACTTATCTATTTCTATCCATCTATCAAACGTACTATCTAGGGATCTATCTAGGGGGGGGGGGTTAAAATGAGCCGTCGATTGTATGTGTGGGAGTCCCTCGGGTTCAGCCCAGCTGATTTAGTGTTCGGTGAGAGGACCCTCACGTCTGTTAAGGGGTAAGTGGCTTTCCAATGTTAAATGAGTCGAGAATAATGTGTTAGATTACGTCTTTTTTTTTTCGTGAATGCTTGCATCGTGCTTGTGAAATTGCTCACAAAACTCTTGTCGCCAGCCAGTCTAAAATGAAGCGGCAGTTTGACAAGAAAGCTGTGGCTCGAGTTTTTGAGACAGGCGACCGAGTGTTGGTATTGTTGCCGTTACCCGGTTCCCGTTTGCAGGCTGGTTTTTCTGGTCCGTATGTCGTGGAGCGCAAACTTTCCGTTACAGATTATGTAGTGCACACTCCTGATAGAAAACGATCGTCCCGCGTCTGCCACGTCAAAATGTTGAAAAGTTCCGCCCGGTTCACACTGGACGTGGAAGCGCCGCGAAGCGCCGAGCGCTTCCATTCAGCGCCCATGTTAATCAATCAGTGTGTTTACATGCAGAGCTTAATCGGACTAAGCAATAATTCTGTTTTCTCGTCCAATCGGAGTTCTCAGCTTGGTCCCCGTATCCATGCAGCTGAGAAATTCAAATTATTGACGGGAACGTGTCCTCCTCACAACACTAGGGGGTGGAGTGAGTCTTTTCAGCCGGTCAGCTGCTTTCGGTTGACATATTAAATCTATTATG
>NW_027466153.1:337500-412500 GCF_046127955.1 Nelusetta ayraudi
TGATAACCTTGGAATTCCATTTGATTTTATATTTTCCTCTAATTTCTCAGCCTGGATGATAATTCAGCGTGAGAATTTGAGTGTTTGCTATGTTTAACTTGTTGCCTGTGTATTTACCATAGGTTTCTATTATCAACATGAAATGAGGTAAGGTTCTGTCCGGGTCTTGGAGAACCAAAATAATATCATCAGCAAAAAGCCCTGTTAGATGTCCCTGCTCTCCTATATGTATTCCTTTTAGATTGTTACTCTGTCTGATCATTTGTGCCAGCGGCTCAATGAACATAGCAAACAATGTAGCGCTTAGGCAACATCCTTGACGAGTACCATTAATCTTTATCCTTGCCGTAGGTTCTTGGTAGAGACCTTGAATACACTGTATTAACTTTTCTTGGAACCCCAGTTTCCCAAGAACTTGATACAGAAATCTCCAATTCACACAGCCAAGGCTCACCAGTAACAGCTCGCAGGCCCTGCTTTTGGATCTGATCTATTATGTATAGGACCCGTCTAATGTCTTCTTGAGTCTGCCTACCTGTTAAAAAAGCTGACTGATTGGAAGTCCATCTCGTCCCCTTAAATTTCAAAGCGTAACGAACCTGTGTAGCCCGAGGAATTTTATTATAGTTTATTTCCTAGGGTGCAACTCCCCAGGTGGCATTGTCAGGCAACCCTCCACCCCCATTTTCCTTTATACCCACCATCAGAATTGTCTCCACCTCCGCCAGACCCTCCCCCTTGCCGTAGGTTCTTGGTAGAGACCTTGAATACACTGTATTAACTTTTCTTGGAACCCTAGTTTCCCAAGAACTTGATAATGAAATCTCCAATTCACACAGTCAAGGCACACCAGTAACAACTTTTGGAGCTGATCTATTATGTATAGGACAGTCCTAGGGCTGGACGATATAGAAAAAAAGCATATCGATATAAAAAAAAGTCAGATTGATCGATATCGATAATTACCAAAAAAAATTTAAAACACATTTTAATTGCAGCGCTGGATGTTTTATACTATTACTTCATGACAGACTTTTAATAAAGAACACACGAGCACTGAATTCAAATTCAAACTTTTATTCAACCACCTTTTTTAAACACAACTGAATTGTTTGTTTGTTTTTATTATTATTATTATTATTATTATTATTATTATTATTGTTGTTATTATTATTATTTATTTTGTTATTTATTTTAAAAAAATAGGCTGAGATAGGGCTCGAACGTGCCACTCGACCAGAGGTCTGAAGTTGTGGCGGTTAACAGCTCGTTTTGCACTGATTCCCTGCACTCGTTGTACAGACGAGGAAGAGCTTTGTTTGAAAAATACTTGCAGTCTGGAACATCATATCGCAGGTCAAGAGTGGCGAGAAGCTGTTTGAAGCCAAGCTTTTCAACGGTGGTTATGTGCAGCATATCCCTCGCTATGAAGCATGTTACTACATGGGTGATGTCCTTATGGCGCTTGGACGCTTTGTCGTATTTACTGCAAGAAGTCCAGTTTGGTCTACTTTACTTGCTTGGTGCTGGCGCTGGCAGCGGATTCCTCCGACAACGTGGAGCCGCCGGGTCTGCGTTTGCGATTGGTTGGTTGAAGAAATGACCGTAATATTAAGCTACATGATTGGCTATGATGAAAAAGGAAGTGAAACCTTTTCTATCAAACTTTTTATCCACCCCTTTTTTTCCTATCGCAGCACACGTCTATCGATCGATATATATCGTTATCGAATTATCGTCCAGCCCTAGACGGTCCCGTCTAATGTTATCTTGAGTCTGCCTACCTGTTATAAAACCTGACTGATCCTCATCTATCAAGTCCGGCATCAAACTTTCAAGTCTTTTTGAGATGATTGAAGTAAAGATCTTCTAGTCAACATTTAAGATTGAAATGGGCCTATACGATTCACAATGTTCCTTATTTTTCCCTTCTTTTGGAATAACTGGAATGACAGCCTCTTTCCATGAGGGAGGCCGTTTGCCCTCTGTCAGAGTCAGATTAAAAGAATTTAGGAGTATCGGGGTTAATTCTTCTCCAAATGTTTTATACCACTCACTAGGAAACCCATCACTACCTGGCGCTTTGGTTGATTTTAAGCCTGCTAATGGCAGCATCTATTTTTTTTTTTGGTTATACTGGAAATGAGTTTTCTATTTTGCTCATCTCCAATGGCTGGTAGGTCCAATGAGTCAAGGAAGTCTTTCATCTCACAATCTTCTTTAGCCGTGGGTTGGGTATATAGATTTTCATAGTAATCTTTAAAAACCCTCTCTATTTCTTCAGGTTCAAGTAGTAGCTGTTTCGTTAATGGGTCTCTAATTTTACATATTGCATGAGAAGCTTGCTGGGCCTTTATTCCTCTTGCTTAATATTTGGTTGATTTACAGCCTGATTCATAGTGGGTCTGTTTAATGAATTTCAGCTTTTTCTCAACATCTAGCCTCAAGACATCGTCTATTTCCCTTCTGACACCGATTATTTGTTGTGACACTGTATCGTCCTCATTGCTTTTGTGTTACTGTTCCAGAGTTGTTCATTGGTTTACCAGCTTCTTGTAACCTTCTTCTCTATGTGGCAGGTGGGTTTGCCCCCACCTTCGCGTCATCAATCACACCTGCGCCGGAGTGCAATCTTTGCGTCCCTCAGTGCGTTTACATGGTACTAGAGAAATTTGAATTATTGCCTTAGTCCGATTATGATCGGAGTTTCGGAGAACTCCGATTGAGACACCCAGATAATGCGATTGGAATTCTAATTTCTCGGCCATGTATACGCCTTAGTCGGACTATTAACTGGACAACGCAAGTGCGCACGTGCCACCGCACAACTACGTTGTCTAACAAAACAGACGCCGTGAAACAACCTGGCAAACGCGAATAAGAATGTTGACATTTGGAGAGAGGATGAGACCGGGGCGGTGCTTTCTCTTCTAAAAGAGATGGACATATTAAAATAACACACAACAGAGACCTTTTTTAAAAGGGTAGCGCAGCAAATGCAGGGCTCCGGCTTTGCGCAGCCCTGAACAAATACGTATTCCTTCGTATTTATATTTCTACCTTTTCGTTCACATTTTTTGTAAGTTAGAAGAATTTCAACTTGTAAATAAAAGCACAGCAAAGAGATGTTTTTCTGATTTGTTTTCATTTCGATAATTTCGCTTTTATTCTGCTGGAAATCTTTTAAGATAACCATGAGCACAAGAAATAGGGTACACCTTATCTGCAAAGTAAGTAACACGTACATTATGAACTATCATTCTATATCATAATGATTTAATATGTCAACCGAAAGCAGCTGACCAGCTGAAAAGGCTCACTCCACCCCCTACTGTTGGAAGGAGGACACGTTCCCGTCAGTAATTCAAATTTCTCAGCTGCATGTATAGGGGGACAAGGTGAGAACTCCGATTGGACGAGAAAACCAAATTATTGCTTAGTCCGATTAAGCTCTGCATGTAAACGCACTGATTACACCTGCGCCAGAGTGCAGAGTGAAAGCAGCTCTTTTAAAAACAAGCGCAGGCTGGAGTCAGCACTCTGTCCTCTGGCATGTCCACGCTGAGAACTCTGTCCTTCGCAGTTCTTAGCATTTCGGCTAGCAATCCCAGAGCGGGCTGGGCCATAAGCACAGCCGGAGGAGGAACCCTGGCGGGTGCCCGTTCATCGGGAGGTGGCGCTGTGTGTGCGTGATCGTTGTGCATTCACCGCTTGGCTGTTAAAGCCGCAGCCACCCCCCCAAGGACGCTGGTCTCAACCCCCTGCCTGGGTGCAGTCGCTCCGTCTTCCTCTGTTTTCTCCATTCCCCTCTGTTACTGTTGCGGCGGCGATGTCCTCGCAATCAATTGCCGCACCAGTCTAGCCGGGTAACAGCGGTGTCACCACCACAACGCGGACACTTTTCCTTTGATTTTGGTTTATTTGGTTTAGACAATTCAGTTTGTCTGTTTCTTTTGTTAGCGTAACCACTTTCTTTGGTTGGTTTTCTTTTCTTTGTTTTGTTGTGAAATTTTGGTGAAACTTTGGGTTTTCTATTGAGTAGCGATTTTGTTATAGTTTGATTTCCTTTTTTAGTTCATTAATATCTTGTTCCCCAGTGATCGTTACCTTTTTGTTTTGGGTTTTGGTCCTGTGTGTGTGTGTGTGTGTGTGTGTGTGTGTGTGTGTGTGTGTGTGTGTGTGTGTGTGTGTGTGTGTGTGTGTGTGTGTGTGTGTGTGTGTGTGTGTGTGTGTGTGTGTGTGTGTGTGTGAGAGAGTGTGTGCTTGCGGGTCTCACCGTGAGTATATTAGGCTGCTGCATAGAAGGCTACCTACTCTGCAGCATAAGGTATGGTGTGTGCGCGCGCGAAGAATAAATAAAAGTTTTCCTTTCGTTCTAACTGTTTAACGCTTGCCTGGGTGTCTCAAGGTATTAGTATGTTAATTTTGTTCTCTTTTCTTTAGGACAGGAGTTGGCGTAGCGTGAATTTTGGTTTGTAGTGATTCCCTTAGCTTTGTTTATTCCCTTTTTTGAGTTTTCTTTGGTTTCTTTGGCCCTGTTCCCCTTATTTTCTTATGTTGAACAGTCTTTTTGATATGGTACTTATTTCCTTGACACTCAGGCAGCTAAACTTGGTCTATTTTAAATTGTTGTCAAATAAAGCTGTTTCATTGGAAGTCCGTCTCGTCCTCTTAAATTTCAAAGCGTAACAAACCTGTGTAGCCCATGGAATTTTATTATAGTTTATTTCCTGGGGTGCAACTCCCCAGGTGGCGTTGTCAGGCAACCCCCCCCCCCCCCCCATTTTCCTTTATACCCACCATCAGAATTGTCTCCACCTCCACCAGACCCTCCCCCTCGCCACATCTAGTCTTTTTTTGATAGGCTGCCCTCGCTATTAACCTCCCTCTCATCACAGCTTTAATTGTGTCCCACAGTATGGTAGTGTCTACTGGACTATCTATGTTCTCCTCCATAGAGCATTTAATCTCTTTCTTAACCTCCTCCAGTGTTTTTGGATTATTTAGCATACCCACATTTAATCTCCAAAGTGTGTTTTTCTTCCTCTTATTTAGACAAATAATAAGGTAATTAATACTGTGTCAGTACAAGTCAGTCGTTCCTATTTTACATTCCTCTATTCTGTATCTGTCTGTAATGTTAATAAAAAAAATAGTCCTCTGTAACGGGTGGAGGTCCCTCCAAACATCAAACATCCCGAGTTCGGCTAGAGAGACGTTGACAAGTTTCGACAGGCGGGTCTGACTTCTGTTGCCATTAGTTGTGTCAAGTTTAGCTTTTAAATCATGTTGAAATCCCCTGCACATATTAGGATTCCTTCACTTTCCACAGCTATGATCTCAAACAGTGATTTCAAAAAGCCCTTGTCCAACCCTGGACCAAAGTAACTGAGTTATCATCCAATTTCCCTTTGACTATTACATATCTCCCTTCTTTGTCATTTATTTTTTTAACAACTTCAAAACTGATAGAATTAGAGATTAATATTGTGACACCTCTCTTTGGGCCTTTCCTGAACAAGCTAAAAAAAACATTTCTATATCCAAATCTTTTCAGTGTGTCGTGCTCTTGTTGAGAGAGATGTGTTTCCTGTAGATCAGGCATGGCCAAACTACGGCGTGTCTCTGTCCGGCCCGCGTGAAGGCAGTCAAAAATCTAACCTAACTGAGAAATGACACTTGAACCTGCAATGAGGATTTTAGTCGTTCTAAATGAGTCCAACGTTAGAAAAAAAGGAGCAACCCGAACTTCCCACAGTCTCTTTTCTATTAACATGGGAATTCAATTTTAATAATTTGTCAACTAAAAACACCGGTCATACTAGAACATCCCTACCAGCTTTCTTCCCTGTATTGTCTGAATTTAATCAAAGAATCTTTGAAACTCTTGTAGCTTTTCTCTGGCTCGTGTCGCTGCTGATGCGTAGCCCCTCCAGGATCCCTCCTTGCACTGCCACTCCGTTGTAGTGCGGGGCACCGAGTGCCGCAGGCCCCTCCGCACCCGTCGCCACCGCCATCTTCTCCGCCAGGCCGCGTGTCGCCAATTCCTCCTTTACCTCCTCTGCGCTGTTGTAGGTTCGAGTTCCCGTATCCCAGTGGGTCCTCATCTTGGTGAATGGCGTCTGGAAGCGGATGCCCTTCTCCTTCAGGATTCTTTTAGCAGTGTTGTACTCCTTTCTCTTTTGGACCATCTCTGTCGCGTAATCGTGATGGAATGACGGTACTTTATTCCCCAGTTCTATTTTCTTTGTCCATAGCTCTCTCAGGACCCTCTCTTTGGTAGTAAATTCCAGAAAGTTAACAATGATGGGTCTCGGTTGGGCACCGTCCGCTGGCTTCTGTGCAAATGAGCGGTGTGCTCTCTGAATTTGGAAATTAAAATCTGCTGGCAGGTGCAGTTTGCTTTTCAGCAGGTCTTCCACAAACTTGGCCACAGATTCTCCCTCCTCTCCTTCAGTGACTCCATAGATACGTAGGTTGTTTCTCCTCGGCCTGGACTCCAGGTCAGTTAACTTGTCCTGAAGAGCTTTTTGTTCTCTCAGTGATATGACCAGAGCGTCATTAGCTTCCTGTGCCCAACGTTCTAGCTTTTCAATCCACGACTCAGCCTCGTTGATCTTGCCAGTCTGGAGCTCCTGTTCGGTGACGACTTTCGCAAGTTGTTGATTTATTTCGTCTTTGAAGTCGTCCAAGTCTTTTTCCACGTCGTTCCTCAGTGTTTCTCCAAACGTGCAAAGGACTTCTTTTGATTCCGTTTTTAAATCCCGTATCTCCTTGCTAATAATTTCTATGTCCGAGCCCTTTTTCGCGTCGTTAGTCACGAGGAGTTCGTTTCGCCATCTCCCTCTGTTTCAGAGCAAGCTGGTAGTTCCGCCATATTGTCTGTTACCGTGTTTCTGTTTTGGTTGAATGGAGTTTTCCTTCCCATTCCAACGTTCCCCTGATCACTTTGTAGTTAATATGATATCTGACAATAGTTATTCAAGTTTTCGGGGAGTTTTTACCCTGGACGGTCGAGAGCCCTGGTGTCGCGCAGTCTACCGCTTTATGGCCAAACCAGAAGTTCCTTCCCTCTAGCCTTTTCAAGGGGGAGGTGGCTAGACTCGGCTCTTGTGGGACGAGAAGCAGAAGGCCTGTCCGATCGGGGGGGAAGATGAGATGACATTTTTGTGGGTCAACACAAACTCATCTGCGAGGACAGCAGCCTTGGACAATAACAACACCCATAACATTTACTGTGCAAACACACTTTTAACATCAGCATTTTTGAACAATTAGCAGCTAAGAAAAACAAATAGTGTAAATTTAAACTCAACTTAAACAATGTTATCAAAGCAATACAAAATTAAAGCTGTAAGCAGCGTTTGCGGGACTGAGCCCACCTGGCCACTGCCTGCCGTGACGTCCGCCACCTGGCCACGAGCCCCGGACACCCGCCAACGCTTCCCAACGCCTGGCGATTCCGCCCGAAACCCGCCGATGCCCCATTACCGACGCCAACGCCTGCTGATGACACATCAAGCACTGACTTGACATTACTGACTTCACATTTAGAAACATTTGATTTCTAAATGTGATTGATTACTGTATCATTTTGGAGATAATAAGCCTTAAAGTTGGCTTTTTGTTTTGTTTTGCAACAGCTCCAATATTCCATTTTTACTGTACAATAACATCAAATTGCTCCATAAGCTCTGTCAATGGTTGGTACAGTTTACCTCAGGACAACCTTGAATATATCTTCAATCATTATAAGGCATATTTAATGTACCATTTTGGAGATATTAAGCCTCAAAGTTGTTGTTTTCCTTTTTTTTTTTTAGCTTTTCAAACAGGCAAAAAGGGCCCAGTACTCAATTTTTTACTGTACAGTAACATTGCTTTGCTCCATAATTTCTGTCAGTGGTTGGCACAGTTGACCTGAGGAACACCCTGACTATATCTTCAGTCATTATCAAGCATATTTACAGTATTATTTTGGAGATATTAAGCCTTAAAGTTGGCTTTTTTTTTTTTTTTCAAAAAGAAGTATTTTACAAATTTGAGACAAAATTTCAAAACTGAATTGCATTTACAATTAATTCTGATAACAGAAATTGGCACAAAACAAACTTGGTTTGACTTGTCAAGTTGAATTAAATTCATTAGTTAAAAAATGTAGGTTTGTTAATGATTGGACTGTCTTTATAGCTGCCAACATCGATGAAGTCTTGCTCCACACCCTCCGTCGTGATGATTTGAGAGACCTTTTTCCTGGACCAGAACACTTTCTCAGGAGGAAACTGATTTGGGCCCTTATTAGTGAAGATGTGATTGGTTACCTACTTTGCTCTGAAAACATCTAGCATAACACTTTTTTTTTCTTTTTTCCTAATTGTGTCTATTGTTTCTCTCTTGTTCATAATGTTTTGGATCTGGTTTCCTCTCGGCTGAGAATTCCACCGTACCAGACAAGGCTGCCCCGAATGAAGCCAGGAACTGTGTCTTCATCAGGAGGAACATCTCCAATCTGTCCTCAGACAGCAGCCCAAAGAGGACCCTACAGCTTCCTGCTCCTCCACAATATGTTGTCTATACGAGACATGGGCAAACCCCGGCCCGCGGGCCACATCCGGCCCGCTGCGTGTCTCTGTCCAGCCCGTGTGAAGCCAGTCATAACCCCCCAACACCGCACCCCCCAATGAAACTTTGTCGGCACGTAACTTTGCCGAGTTAGCGTAGCGCGATAGCGATAGCGTGCTTCCCCCCCCCATCAACGAGGTGTAGGTACAGAATTAGTCCAGGTGCAGAATCGTTCCTGGCAGAAGTGACTGCCGATACGGCAACTCCATTGGGACATACCTCTACATCGCGTTCGTGATATATGGATAGATCGCGGTACGTTTATAGAGTTGCCGTATGTGACGTAATTGGCAGTCGCCTCTGTCCAGTGGGCGAATGCCAACAACGTCACATTCGGCAACTCTATTAGGACAAACTACATCGGTTGATTAAGGTTATCTTTTTTCTGTCAATCCCTGGCGTATTGACAGTACTTTGTTTGTATTATGTTGTATACACGAAACTCTCTCTCTCTCTCTCTCTCTTCACATATAGATATATATATATATATATATATATATATATATATATATATATATATATATATATATGTATTCAACACACACTATCTATCTATCTATCACCCGCGAAATAGCGTTTTGACCGTGATCTATCCATATATCACGTTCGACCGCGATGTAGAGGTATGTCCCAATGGAGTTGCCGTATCGGGCAGCCCCCTTGCCCAGAACGATTCTGCACCCGGACTAATTCTGTACCTACCTACAACCCCCTCCTTCCGTGGTCCGCCGACTCGATGCAGGTCTGTCATGTGGCCCGTTGCTAAAAAAGTTTGCCCACCCTCTATACAGACAGTGAGTTGGAGCAAGCTCGTAAGCACTACTTCCAGATGGCCCGCCCTGCCAGTGAGGGGAAATGTGTCATGTTCAAAGAGCTGAGATGCAGGCTGGTGAGAAACACTGTCACCAGCATGATTTCTATCTTGAGAGCCAGTCAGCAAGGAGAGGGGGTCCGGTACCCTTCTAAGCATGAAGTCACTGCAATGGCTAAAAGACTAGTGGAGTATTATCCCATGCTGAAGGATTAAGACAAAACAATGAAACATGTAAGTGATTATATTATTTTGCGCACTTAGATTTTGAAGCGTGTGGTTATTTTTGGCTGATACTTTTTTTTATCTGTGCATGTTCACTTTCCATCTTTATTTGTTCTTTCAATGAGTGAAATTTTATTTACCACAGGCGAGCACTTACAAGAATCTTCACAAGAGATTCACCAGAGAGGGGCCACAAGAAGAAAAGGCATCGCATTGACTTGTCAGCAAGTGACCAAGAAGAAGATCATGATGCAGACTCAATTGGTGGATCAATAATTATTTTGTGTCACACACCAGGGCGCAGTTCTGATAATGGCCACACTTCACGTAAGTAGAAACATGTCCATTTTAATAATAATGATAATGTATGAAAGCTAGGCAATGTTGTGATAGTTTTGGATATCATGATATATGACAGGCATTTTTACATTTGAATTGTCATTTGATATATTTTGATGCTCCAAACAATTTCATCCATTTGACTGATTTACTGATTTGTCTCCTCCATTTCATCAGCCAAAGATGGTCTGACAGCACAGGCCAGACATTATCAGACCCTGCAGGAGCTGTACAAGAAACCAAAACCCAACCAAGATGCTGTCTCCCAAATTCTTGACCTGCAGTTTCAAGCAAGAAGATCCTTCATTGATAGTGATGTTCTGAAAGAACAGGACAAGGCCAACAAAGATCCTGGATGCATATCCATGTGTCAAGGATCTTTATCGTGTAAGTGATTAACTTGTTTTGGTTTCTGATGAAAAGCAAGCATTTTTGCAGATTTTAATTGACTTGCATTATAGGCGATGAATGAGCTGCGGCGCATTCTGGATAAGGGCAACAGAAAATTCATTGATGAACTAAAAAAAGAGATGGGAAGACTTCTGCACCAATGTGTAATTTTATGGTGTTTGGAAAAAAAATGAAGTGATGAAGCCACGCATAACGCTGGATGTAGGTGAGTCATTTTGCTGTGTCTCTAATTGACTGTGTAGCTGTTTCCTTGGACATAGGATGGTTTATGTTGCGCTGAATGAATAGATGCTGAAAAAATAAGATTTTTTTGTGATCAACACAAACCTAATAAGACTCATTTTTAGGAAGACTAACTTTGAACTCAAAGTTGATTTGTTCTATTCCAGTGGAATATTCCATCGCGCTGCTCAGGCCACTCCCCACACTCTTTCCTTCACCAAGTCCACCACCGAAGAAGCTGGGACATGTCATTCAGGTGAAAGTTTGTTCGCATTTTCTCACATTCAACACTTCATAGTTCCATGCATGGATGTGGCGTTTCCTTCTTCTTTTTCTTTAGCCAACAGAAGATCCCACAATGTACTCGCAGAAGAGGTCTTTCTGCACCTCTGTGTTGCTGTTTGATGGGACCCGCTGTCTCATCTGTCTTGGAGCCACTCCCGCCACCACGCTTGCCAAGGAAGACTTGAGTGACGGTCTGCTTCATCTGATGGGTTACTACTATGCCCTGCACCTCACATATCCAAAAGTGTGTGGCAACCCTTCTCTCTGTCATTCAGACAGAAGTACTACAGGACACTATCCATGAGTGAGACACCACAGCCTCATCCAAAAAAGACCATGGCAGAATGGAAAGATTTTATTGGGGAGTAGAGCTGTGTACTAGGCATAGGTAGTGATACACTCCCCTGGTAGTTGTAACTTGAGGGTGGGTGGGAGGCTGTTGGAACAAACATGTTATCAGTGGTGATAGGAACACAACACTATATGCTGTCCCCATACTGTTTTTTTTTTTTTGTGTGTAACTGAGTGTCAGGGAATCTGAATCAGTATTCAATAATGATGACGGTGAATATTGTAACAATTGTTACTTGCGTTCTAGAAATGATTGCTTGAGGTTGTTTTAAGATGCAATGCCTTAGTGACATTTTTATTACAAGGCAGTGAAGGCACTGTCAGCAATTTAAGTGAATAAATAGTTGTTGACAATATTAATTCTGTTTGCTGAATTATTTTTTTTGGGGGGGGGGTGGGCGTAGGGGGGGTGGATGCTTTGTCTCATTTTGAGAAAAAAAAGCTAATATTGTGAACACTTAAATTAAGAAGAATTGCACTGTTAGTAGGTCTGGTTTTAAGATCTTTTCATTCAAATTAAGAAAGAAGCAAACGTGAAAAAAGAATTGAGAAGCTAGTATCAAGTTTATTTGACTTAGTACAGTCCTTGGAATGAGTGCTTTACTGTTTATTTCAAGAGTTTTTCCATTCTTCAAATGCCTAGATATATCGTCTTATTTTAAGAAATCTTACCAAGTGTAAATATCTTACTGCATTGGCAGATAATTTGACTTGTTTCTAGCCTGTTCTTTCTCAATTTAAGTGTTTATTTCTTAGATATATTTTGCAGTGTGTGGACTCCGAGGGGAGCTCTAGAATTGGCTCATTCAACCGACCAACGAGCCAATCAGCAGCGGCGTCACAGGCCCTCCTCCTTCTTTGTTCTCTCTCTCACTTTGACTTCGGCACTGGACAGCCAGGTTTGTGGAGGGAAGGTTGGAACAAGGTAAGGACGGGGTACCCCATACATTCATGTACGTAGAGTCACTAAGTCTTAAACTCACCAGGTTTGTATCGCTTATCGATAACCCTAATGCCATACAAGTCTATGAGGGTCAAAGGTCAACTTTGTCCTAGGGACATGGGGCCACTTTCAGGTTCATCAGGATCCTCCTGGACACACCCACACCAAATTTGGGGCTTCTAGCCCATGAGGAACACCGAAACCCTCACTCTAATTCCAGCCTTATCGCTAACCCTAATACCATACAAGTCTATGAGGGTCAAAGGTCAACTTTGTCCTAGAGACATGGGGCCACTTCCTTTTTCATCAGGAGCCCCCAAGAAGCGCACACGCCAAATTTGGGGCTTCTAGTTCTTGAGGAACCCCGAAACCCTAACCCTAATTTCAGCTAACCCTAGTTTCAGCCTTATTGTTAACCCTAATTCAATGCAAGTCTATGGAGGTCAAAGGTCAAATTTGTCCTAGAGCCATGGGGCCACTTTCAGGTTCTTCAGGATCCTCCAGGACACACCCATGCCAAATTTGGGGCTTCTAGCCCATGAGGAACCCCGAAACCCTCACTCTAATTCCAGCCTTTTCGCTAAACCCTAATGCAGTGCAAGTCTATGAAGGTCAAAGCTCAACTTTGTCTGAGAGACATCAAGTGTTTTTTTCATGAATCATTCATAAATGTTAAGAGTTTGCTTTGTGGAGAATTCACAATAAAAATACATTGACACTGTCAAAGATGGACTCAAGCACTATTATTGAACTATACTGTATTTTTAGAGTGATGTGAAGCTTTTGACAAGCGCTGCGCAAAGGAGGCCCATTTGTTTTTGTTTTTTTTCAGGGGGCCTAAAATTCCTGGCGGCGCCCCTGAGCGGGCATCTCCAGCACCAAGGCAGTGGAGCTGCCGGCCACGAGAGAAGAATTAACCAGTCCATTGAAACCATTTGTTTGGTCTAGTGAGTGGCAACAGTCCTTTGAGGATCTTAAGTGCCTTCTCAGCTGTAACCCTGTCGTGTCTGCTCCAAATTTTTCCTCATTGGCTAGAAGCCCCAAATCTAGCGTGGGCGCTTCTTGGGGGCTCCTGATGAAAAAGCAAGTGGCCCCATGTCTCTAGGACAAAGTTGAAAATTCACCCTATAGACTTGCATTGAATTAGGGTTAACAATAAGGCTGAAACTAGGGTTAGGGTTAGGGTTAGCTGAAATTAGGGTTAGGGTTTCGGGGTTCCTCAAGTACTAGAAACCCCAAATTTGGTGTGGGTGCTTCTTGGGGGCTCCTGATGAAAAAGCAAGTGTCCCCATATCTGTAGGACAAAGTTGAAATTTCACCCCATAGACTTGTATGGCATTAGGGTCCAAGAGTACACATACACATTTTCTTTTGCTTTATTGATTTAAGCTCATCGTCTCCAGCTGCAAAGGTACAGAAACCTTTCTGTGTTTTGATGTCGTGTGTGAGAAAACATCACTTTTTTCTGTAAACTTGTGTTATCATTGTCCTTCATTGAAAATGACACAATCTTTCATCTCATTGTTCAGATGCCGAACACCAAGGCATTCCGTCGCTCTCTGGCCATGAAACGACGCCTGGAGCAAAAACGGGATTGGACACCTTTTCCACCTCGGAAGGACTTTGAACGTCGTGAGTACTTCCACGTTCATGATTTCATGTTCTGCCTGTGTTGTTATGTTGTATTCCAAATAAATCTTACAAAAACATATTTAGATTTTTCTTTTTTGTCAATTTACACAGGGCGCGGTACTGGTCATCGACCTGGGTGCGAAGATGGCCCGTTTTGCTCCTGACTGACAAAACAGTGCAAGTTCGTTCTTAAGGCCCAGCAACCAGACAAGATGGTATGGGTTGTGATTTTGTCAAGCCACGAGTTTCTTTATGTTTTTGTTCTGGTGGTGGGTGACTCACATCTCTGTCCACTTGTGGATGGTTTTGTGTTCTCGGCCCGGGCAACAACCTTGAATACGGGCTTGTAACAGACTCCGCCCAGGATTTTGCTGCGCTACTGGCAACTGTGTTGGACCGCTGGCCCAAGGTTTGTTTATCTGCTGTGACAAACAAATTTGAACACATGAATGTCATCGCCACTTTGTTTTATCAATATCAAGTAATTCCATGATCCACAGTTCAATAACAAGAATATTCATGAATTTATTTTGCATTTTTATGTTTGTTTGGGTTTTTTTTTTTATATACAACTATTTTGTAGGTGTTTGTGCTTGACTTTCCACCTCACCTGACTGTCAAGCCAGAACTACAAACAGCGCTACGTCAAGTATATCATCGTGTTGCTGCACGCATGGGTGTGTAAAATACATATTGTTGTATTTTTTTCTCTTCAGTGACACTGTGCTAACAGATATTTCTTAGAATTGTGTGATTACATAATTGATTATGTGACACTTCTTCCAGGTTTAACATTTGTGTATATGGCCGATCACCTCCCCCTTCGTCAGCTGTACATGGTGGTGTTATGATGGTGTAAGTTTTGCCTTCTTCAGCCTTACTTGCTCTTCATTTGATATGACAAATATGTGTTAACATGTTGTTTTCTGTTTAGGTGCACCTCAGGACTGATTTTGGTGGAGCGTCTGCATGCTGCATGCTCCATCAGCTCGCACCCCCTTCACCTAGGCCAGGGGTGTTGTGCCACAACCAATCATCGCCCAGGGTGTCTCCCAGAGTGGTTGTGACAGGTCCTGTCCACATGCCAGTGTATGGACCTGCTCCTGAATGGACTCTTGTTGGACAGGAGGTTGAGGTAACCTGTTCATCCCTCTTTTTTTTTTTTTTCCCCCCAATTTTGTATTTGTCAAACAGTGCAACTTTTTATTTTAAAAATGAACACTTATCCTAAGTTGACTCTGATTTCCTCTCCTCTTTTTTTTATAGACAGTACCAACAGCTGTTGAGACTGCATTTCACACAGACATCCCGTCCAATCCCGTGTGGTTCAGTGAGGCTGTGCTGCTGGACCACATGGAGACCGTCGTGGAGTCATCTGGCAGGGTTTCCCCAGCTTCCACGGTAACATTCACACAATTATTCATACACTTATCAACTAGGGGTGGGTGAAAAAAAAAATCAATATTGAAATATATTGTTGTGCTTTCTGTCGCAATAAATAATCGATACACTGACGGCAAATATCAATATTTTTTTCCAAACACCACCTGTCCACCTCTCCCGGGAAAGATAAAATCTCTCCCGGGACACAATTTGTCCCGTTTTTTTATGGAAAATGACAAAACCTCATTTAATTTCCGTCTGTGGTCTAGATAGGGTTGCCAACCCTCCCGTAAAATACGCGATTGTCCCATATTTGCAAATTAAAAAGCCTGTCCCGTAATGAACTGATGGGGGACGCACTTCACTTTGTCCCGTATATTTCGGGGACGCGGTTATTTATTTATTTATTTTGTCTGCATCATTTTTTATTGATTTTCAGAATCGGGGCAGTGAAAGGATTTTTTTCCCTCTTTCATCTTCCCGTCGGTTTGTATATCCGAAATCCCCAAGTTGAGATAAGACAACTTTACATTACCAGAAAGCACTGTCCTTGTTTACATGAAAGTTATTAATGTTCATGCAATTTAATATGTTTAATTGTGCAGTGCACGTTTGTTTGTACATTATACAAAGTTTTGGAATAAATGCAAGATCACAGGCATTTTCCTTTTTATGGGTATTTTTTTCTTTTTCAGTCACATATTGTCTGCAAAATTTCGAAGATATCGAAGATATCGTGTGTCGCGATGTTGTCATTATCGTGGGCCAAATATCGTCACAGTATCGAATCGTGGGTTAGCCGTATCGCCCCACCCCTATTATCAACACAAGATCACATATGTACAGTACATGTACAGTTTAATTAGTGTGTTACTTTGTTTATGAATTCATTTCTTTATGTTCTTCCAGATGTCCAGCCTGAGACGTCGATCAGCACGCGTTGCCTCAAAAACCAAAACAAACAAGTGACATGTTGCTATTTGGGATATGTGTATTTCATTGTGTGCATCTTTGTGATAGGACAATAAATGCAGTTCTTTAAACGTTACTTTGTGTCCTTGTATTTGCAGGTGTGGGCAACACGTTCAACTGTCCACATGACTGAGTCTGCCTCCAGCAATGTCACAGCAGTGCAGCAGGTTTGTACTTATTCATTTCCACTTCATCACCTGTGTGTGTTTTCTAGGCTTTACACCGATCTTATCGGCTGTATCGGATCGGCCAATATTTGGCATTTTTAGAAACGTTCATGATCGGGCGTCATGTCATGAATCACCGATCAATGACGTGATGGTCGTGTTGAAACTTTTTTAATCTGTCTCATTTCCTCCAAAGTAGTTTCACAGCATCGACATGTTTATTTGTTTGTATCCGAGAGCTAATGACTCATGATTCAAAAACCTTCATTTTCGTCTTTGTGCCTCTTCTTGTTTTGAGTACTTTCGCTATGTGACGGACAATAAAGTTTCTTTGAATCTTCACGACAGCAACATCCATGGGCGACACAAACAAACGTGTCGGAGGTGTGGAAGTTTTTCAAAGTGAGAGAAACAGACATAGCACAAGCTATCTGCAATATATGCAACGCTACAGTACCTCGTGGGGGAACTTTGGCAAAAAATTTCAACACCACAAATTTAATCAGGCACTTGGAAAAAATACACACGGAGGAGCATGTCGAGTTTAAGAAATGCAGCGCGGAGAAAGAAAAAGAAAAGCAAACTCTGAAACGGATGCTAAAGCAAACAACTTTAGACGGTGCTCGTGAGAAGGCAAGGGGTGTACAGAAACAAGTATTTATTGCCCCTAACGTGATCGGATCGGTGATCGGTTTATTTAAACTCACTGATCGGTGATCGGCACAAAAATCGTGATCGTGTAAAGCCTAGTGTTTTCCTTTCTATGTTTATTGGCATAAAATCACATCTTTCTTATTTTAATCAGGTGGAGGCGACGCCACAGATGACCAGAGCTGTGCCCGTGGTTCCTGTGGCTCCCGTGGTTGCCAGCACCAAGCCAGAGGAGGCCAGCACCGTCCAGGAGGCAACACAGAAGATCAACTAAGCTAAGGAGGCTTTTCTTTCTTCTTCTGTTGCCTCTGACTGCTCCGCTCGTTCTACGCCTCGCACATGGGATTTGTGATCCATCATCAGTTAGTACTAGTGAAGATGCAGTGGCAGATCATGGCACTGGTATTAGGTTAGCCAAGGTTCTGTATGGTTCTTTTCATCAAGGCGAAACCGGTCACGGTTTAAAATTCCAGCACCAGCTGGCAACAGTGAGTCACTTCAGAAGAGCAAAACTCCTCACTTTGACATGGATAATTCTGACGTAGAGTTTGTCAGTGCTGTGACCAATGAAGAGTGTAACTTCTCTCCCCTTGATGTTGATGTTTGTTTAGACCTTTGCAAAAACTTGAAGATTGATTTGGACCGTGCAAGTTTTCCAATTTCTGATTGCAAAGGCCCATTAGGTTCGCCGTGTACAAATGAGAATGTAGAGGCTGATGGAAACTGCTTCTTCAGAGCCATCAGTCAAGCTGTGACTGGTTTATAGACACAGAAGTGGAAATTCAGGTTGCAGCAGATTGTTTACGATTAGATGTGTACACTTTTATCGATGGTCATGGGTTGAAGTACAGCTCTTGCAAGAAACAATTCTCACATTGTATATATTTATGGATGTATTTGTTTTATATGGAAGCAGTTACCATAATCCAAATTAAAATAAGAATATAATAACAGAAATGCTTTTTCATTTTAAGAACGAAGCTGCATTATTTGACTCATAATTAAAATGGTTAATAAGTCATTCAATCTGCATTTTCATTTTCTTATTCATGACTGCTCATTCTTGTACTTAATTCAAATGAAGGAAAACACATTTGAGATTTAATTTTCAAAACATGCACCAGCAAAGAGTTACCAAAATTCAATATGAAATGTAAATTTCAAAAATGAAAAAGCAATAGCAGAATGCTTTTTCATTTTAAGAACAAAGCTGCATTATTTGCCTCATAATTAAAATCATTAATAAATATTCCTATATGCATTTTCATTTTCTTATTCGTGTCGCACCTTTTATGACACAATCAAAAAGAAAACTGAGGGCATTGCTTTTTAATTTTCGTGGTCCTGCCCTGCACAAGAGTTACCACAACTCGAAAACGAAATCGCAATCGCAATCTCAAAGTAAGCGCGCGGCGCAGGAAAGTGACGTCAGCAGCTCTCCACCTCCGCTGTGGGTATGGCGGTATGACGCCAAGTGTCATTTGCCTCCTGTTATGTGTAAATTCTAATGTTTGTGAATTTAATAAATGTATATATATACTGTATATTTAAAAAAACAAAAAAAGGTATAGCGGTATGACACCACTTTGCCATCGTTACTTTTCACGTCATTGAAGTTGCCGGTAAACGAGATTTAAATCGCCGAAAAACGTGGACCACTGACGGATCTCGTTGGTCGGACAGATTTGAGCATGGCGCACATTGACACAATTGTTCAAACCCTGCTGGATTTAGCTTCCCAGGTGGAGTTGCATCGTGTATCTGAATCTGATGCTCGGGACCGAGTTGAGCAGGTATTCTGCCGTCCCAGATACGGACGCAAACAAGGTTGCCCTAGCCAACCTGTTGTCAGTTATGGAACACCTTGATGCACCAGCACAACATCAAAGCTAAAGCTATTTGTTACATGGGTGGAGTAACAGCTGTTCGGCGTCGGCCACCAGTCCATCCGTCGCAGGATGCGATGCAACGGATCATTGCTTCCATTCGGCGTCGGCCACCAGTCCATCCGACGAAGGATGCGAAGCAACAGATCAATCCGTCGACTGGTGGCAGATGCTGGTGCGAGATCTGTCAGTGGTCCACATTTTTCGGCGATTTAAATCTCGATTACCGGCAACTTCAATGACGTGAAAGAAGTAACGATGGCAAAGTGGTGTCAGACCGCCATACCTTTTTTTTCTTTTCTTTTCTTTTTAAATAAAAAAAAATATATATATATATATATATATATATTTCTATATATCTTTCTTAAATTCACAAACATTAGAATTAACACATAACAGGAGGCAAATGACACTTGGTGTCATACCGCCATACCCACAGCAGAGGTGCTGACGTCACTTTCCTGCGCCGCGCGCTTACTTTGAGATTGCGATTTCGTTTTCGAGTTGTGGTAACTCTTGTGCAGGGCAGGACCACGAAAATTAAAAAGCAATGCCCTCAGTTTTCTGTTTGATTGTGTCATAAAAGGTGCGACACGAATAAGAAAATGAAAATGCATATAGCAATATTTATTAATGATTTTAATTATGAGTCAAATAATGCAGTTTCGTTCTTAAAATGAAAAAGCATTCTGCTATTGCTTTTTCATTTTTGAATTTTACATTTCATATTGAATTTTGGTAACTCTTTGCTGGTGCATGTTTTGAAAATTAAATCTCAAATGTGTTTTCCTTCATTTGAATTAAGTACAAGAATGAGCAGTCTTGAAGAAGAAAATGAAAATGCAGATTGAATGACTTATTAACCATTTTAATTATGAGTCAAATAATGCAGCTTCGTTCTTAAAATTTAAAAGCATTTCTGCTATTGCATTTTTATTTGGATTATGGTAACTATCTGCTTCCATAGTTACACCTGTGTTACAGACTAGTAAATGCTTCAGCAGAGTTTTATGAGTTTTTTTTTTTTGTTGTTGTTGAAAGTGAAAATGTTGTTTTGAAAATGACTGCTTACAGGTCCATCTGTTTACTCTAACCAAGCATTCAGAACGAGTTGTCCAACTCCGGTTTAATTTTTCAGGAATTGTTGACTTTAAAGAATCACGTTAATGTTCATTAATTCATGGAAGTGAAGAATAATTAAAGTAAATCTTAAAGTAACCTTGTGCTTCTGTGTTTCTCAATGTTCTGAACATAGTTAAGTTCTTTCACATGGCTACTTTTATTTAACAGCTCTTTGCACACACGACCTTCAGGTCAAAAAGTAAATTCAGTAAATAGCATCACCGTAAGGATTGCGTAATAACAGAAACAAAGGAGTGCAGTAAATAACCAATATCCCTGTGTATTTTTAAAAGGAACACTAGAGATTTAACAATACACAAAATAACAGGAGGTTCACAACAATTTAGTGTTCATTCTCTGGATAGGGTCAGGGGGAGGCGCACTTTAGTGGAATAAGTGTCCATCGTGTGGAGAGGGTCGGGTGGTTTAGAGAGATGCAGTGATGGCCTCTCTTAGGTGCAAATACAAGTTCACAGCCTGATACGGATCTGTTGGTGGAGCAAGATGGGACTCAGCCATAAAGATGATACAGAGTTCATAAATCTCTGGATTACATGGTACAGCCAGCCGAAAGACACATTCATTTTTGCACAGTTGAATGTGTTCATCTTCAACAGGGGAGAGAAAAGCTGTTGTTCGGTCAAGTTCAGGAACAGCATGCGTCACATTAGGCCGACCGCTGGGGACGTTCAGGTTTCTTGATGGCCTGATGTTGTGTGCATTCCACACCTGTGCAGTGTCATCCAACTCATCCTGTAGAAAATGTATACATTTAGGAAGAGCTGTGCCAGCAGAACATAAATAAAACACTAAATTACAGCATTCACACATGAGCAACCCCACCCTCTCCCTCCCTCCCTGTCTCTGTTCATCCCTCCCCCCCCCTTTCTCCCCATCTCTTATCCTCTCTGTTTCTACCCTTCTGTTCCATCTCTCTCCCCTTCCATCTCTGTTCCTTTCCCTTTTCTACCCCTTCTCTTTAGCATTCTTTTTCCTTTCCTCCCGTCTCTGTCTGTCTGTCTTCCCAACACCCCCTTACCCGTTTCTGTCCTCCCTCCCCTCTCTCTCACTCACATACACATGTGCACAAAATGAAAATAAAACATTATTCATGAACTCACCTGTATGGAGGCCCATACAACAAAACTGCAGGAGACTTTTGTCCAGAAACTCGCCATCAAAATGCCTGTTGTCTCTGAGGTCTGATAACAAGGCTAACCAGAACTCCATGCGCTGGCCACGCAGGAAACCCCACCAATATTCAGTTCTTTGATTGGCGGTGCTGGCCCCCTCCAAGTAACTATCGAGGGTGTCGTCTGGTTGAACAGGGACGAGGAAACGCTGGAAGCCTCTAACATGGCCATTTTCGGTTCCAAGGTCGCCTCGAACAACTCTAGGGCACCCCCCAAAACGCTGTACCGCTTCTATGTAGCACCCTCCAATTACTTTTGGGTCACTACTTGTTGTGTAAGCATTGAGCCAGATTATTTTTCTTGAAAAGCCATCGATACATCCATTCACACAAATACCATATGGCTTCAGTTCATCATATGAGTCCAGGTGCCAGATGAAGTTGAGAAGTTTGAGAAGTAATTCCTCCGTCTGAGACGCCCCGCTTGCCTTAATGACACTCCTCTTGGATGCAGCTCCTTCAAAACCAAACGACTCTTTTCTCACACGCAGTCCATTTTCTCTGCATTTAGCATACATCCACCTGTACCCGTGAAGCTGCCCGGGGTAATGTAGCTGGTTGCTAATGGATTCAAACAGGATCGCCAGGTCGGAATAGGCTTTGCGTGGCACGAGTCCCCTTGGAATGTACAGCTGCATCCCACTCTAGACTCATCAAACCCGACAAAGAAAACAAATCCTGAGTCACTAAATATTAAGAAGATGATTAAAAGGATTGGTATGTTTGATGTATGGAGGGATTTTCATCCATCCACTAAACAATTGACTTTTTACTCTCACCCTCATTCAGTTTACTCGAGGATCGATTATTTCTTTATGTTCTGAACAGACAGACACAGGGTTTTAGATTGTAGAATTGGTGTTAGCGACATATCAGATCACTCAGGTGTATATGTGAAAATAAATGTAGGTGTCCCACACAAAAACACTATTTGGAGACTCAACACCTCCCTATTAAATTACACCCGATTTGAAGATTACATTAGGAAAGAAATGAAGGAATATACAGACCTTAACGGTAGCACAGTGACGTCACAGAGTATTTTATGGGATGCTGGAAAAGCAGTATTGCGTGGGAAGATTATAAGTTGGGCATCACAAAGGAAAAAAGAAAAACTTAAACACCTTAACGACTTGACAAGTAAATTAGACTCACTGGAACGGAAGCATGTAGAGACTAACAACCCCACCTTATTGGAACAAATAACCGTAGTAAAATCAGAACTAAATAAGAAACTGAACGACCAGGAGGAACTTACACTTAAGTATATCAAACAAACCCACTATGAAAATGGACCCCGTGCTAAAAAACTCTTAGCCTGGAGACTTAAAAAACAACAGTCTGGAAGATCCATATATAAAGTAAAGGACCCGGTCACCAACCAGATGTGTTATAAGCCAGAAGCAATACATAAGTCTTTTGAATCATACTACAGGAATTTATACACTCAACCCGAATTAGCAGAAGCAGTAACAGTCAATCAATTTTTTTGAAATCCCTAGACCTGCCATCTGTTGTCACAGAACAAAATAAGTGCTTAACTACAGAGATTACAAATGCAGAGGTCGACAAGGCAATTTCTAAACTGAAAACAAGCAAAGCAGCCGGGGGAGATGGACTACCAGCAGAATGGTATAAGACTTTTAGGGACTCTGTGACCCCACTGCTATTTATTAAATTGTTTTAACTATGTCTTAAAAGGTGGCGAGACCCCACCATCTTGGAAACAGGCCATATTATCTGTAATACTGAAACCAGGGAAAGATAGGACAGATTGCAGCTCATACAGACCTATCTCAGTTTTAAACACTGATTATAAAATTTTCATTTCTCCCTAAATGAATGCCCTCCTTCGACCAATGTGGTTCATATTCGGGATACAAATTGAACATAGAGAAAACTCAAACTTTTACTTTGAATTACATACCTCAAGAAAACATACGTAAGTCCTTTAAATTTAAATGGAAAACCAGAATTTTCAAATACCTAGGTCTTCATATTCCCAAAAAAGGTATGGTACCGCCATACCTTTTTTTTCTTTTCTTTTCTTTTTAGATAAATAAAAAAAAATATATATATATATATATATATATCTTTCTCTTTTTCACAAACATTAGAATTTACACATAACAGGAGGCAAATGACACTTGGCGTCATACCGCCATACCCACAGGTGGAGAGCTGCTGATGTCACTTTCCTGCGCCGCGCGTTTACTTTGAGATTGCGATTTCATTTTCGAGTTGTGGTAACTCTTGTGCAGGGCAGGACCACGAAAATTAAAAAGCAATGCCCTCAGTTTTCTTTTTGATTGTGTCATAAAAGGTGCGACACGAATAAGAAAATGAAAATGCATATAGCAATATTTATTAATGATTTTAATTATGAGTCAAATAATGCAGTTTCATTCTTAAAATGAAAAAGCATTCTGCTATTGCTTTTTCATTTTTGAATTTTACATTTTATATTGAATTTTGGTAACTCTTTGCTGGTGCATGTTTTGAAAATTAAATCTCAAATGTGTTTTCCTTTTTCATTTGAATTAAGTACAAGAATGAGCAGTCTTGCAGAAGAAAATGAAAATGCAGATTGAATGACTTATTAACCATTTTAATTATGAGTCAAATAATGCAGCTTCGTTCTTAAAATTTAAAAGCATTTCTGCTATTGCATTTTTATTTGGATTATGGTAACTATCTGCTTCCATAGTTACACTTGTGTTACAGAATAGTAAATGCTTCAGCAGAGTTTTATGAGGGTGTTTTTTTTTTTTGTTGAAAGTGAAAATGTTGTTTTGAAAATGACTGCTTACAGGTCCATCTGTTTACTCTAACCAAGCATTCAGAACAAGGTGTCCAACACCGGTTTAATTTTTCAGGAATTGTTGACTTTAAAGAATCACGTTAATGTTCATTAATTCATGGAAGTGAAGAATAATTAAAGTAAATCTTAAAGTAACCTTGTGCTTCTGTGTTTCTCAATGTTTCAACAACATAGTTAAGTTCTTTCACATGGCTACTTTTATTTAACAGCTCTTTGCACACACGACCTTCAGGTCAAAAAGTAAATTCAGTAAATAGCATCACCATAAGGATTGCGTAATAACAGAAACAAAGGAGTGCAGTAAATAACCAATATCCCTGTGTATTTTTAAAAGGAACACTAGAGATTTAACAATACACAAAATAACAGGAGGTTCACAACAATTTAGTGTCCATTCTCTGGATAGGGTCAGGGGGAGGCGCACTGCAGTGGAATAAGTGTCCATCCTGTGGAGAGGGTCGGGTGGTTTAGAGAGATGCAGTGATGGCCTCTCTTAGGTGCAAATACAAGTTCACAGCCTGATACGGATCTGTTGGTGGAGCAAGATGGGACTCAGCCATAAAGATGATACAGAGTTCATAAATCTCTGGATTACATGGTACAGCCAGCCGAAAGACACATTCATTTTTGCACAGTTGAATGTGTTCATCTTCAACAGGGGAGAGAAAATCTGTTGTTCGGTAAAGTTCAGGAACAGCATGCATCACATTAGGCCGACCGCTGGGGACGTTCAGGTTTCTTGTTGGCCTGATGTTGTGTGCAATCCACACCTGTGCAGTGTCATCCAACTCATCCTGTTGAAAATGTATACATTTAGGAAGAGCTGTGCCAGCAGAACATAAATAAAACACTAAATTACAGCATTCACACATGAGCAACCCCACCCTCTCCCTCCCTCCCTGTCTCTGTTCACCCCCCCCCTCTTTCTCCCCATCTCTTATCCTCTCTGTTTCTACCCTTCTGTTCCATCTCTCTCCCCTCCCATCTCTGTTCCTTTCCCTTTGCTACCTCTTCTCTTTAGCATTCTTTTTCCTTTCCTCCCGTCTCTGTCTGTCTGTCTTCCCAACACCCCCTTACCCGTTTCTGTCCTCCCTCCCCTCTCTCTCACTCACATACACATGTGCACAAAATGAAAATAAAACATTATTCATGAACTCACCTGTATGGAGGCCCATACAACAAAACTGCAGGAGACTTTTGTCCAGAAACTCGCCATCAAAATGCCTGTTGTCTCTGAGGTCTGATCACAAGGCTAACCAGAACTCCATGCGCTGGCCACGCAGGAAACCCCACCAATATTCAGTTCTTTGATTGGCGGTGCTGGCCCCCTCCAAGTAACTATCGAGGGTGTCGTCTGGTTGAACAGGGACGAGGAAACGCTGGAAGCCTCTAATATAGCCATTTTCGGTTCCAAGGTCGCCTCGAACAACTCTAGGGCACCCCCCAAAACGCTGTACCGCTTCTATGTAGCACCCTCCAATTACTTTTGGGTCACTACTTGTTGTGTAAGCATTGAGCCAGATTATTTTTCTTGAAAAGCCATCGATACATCCATTCACACAAATACCATATGGCTTCAGTTCATCATATGAGTCCAGGTGCCAGATGAAGTTGAGAAGTTTGAGAAGTAATTCCTCCGTCTGAGACGCCCCGCTTGCCTTAATGACACTCCTCTTGGATGCAGCTCCTTCAAAACCAAACGACTCTTTTCTCACACGCAGTCCATTTTCTCTGCATTTAGCATACATCCACCTGTACCCGTGAAGCTGCCCGGGGTAATGTAGCTGGTTGCTAATGGATTCAAACAGGATCGCCAGGTCGGAATAGGCTTTGCGTGGCACGAGTCCCCTTGGAATGTACAGCTGCATCCCACTCTAGACTCATCAAACCCGACAAAGAAAACAAATCCTGAGTCACTAAATATTAAGAAGATGATTAAAAGGATTGGTATGTTTGATGTATGGAGGGATTTTCATCCATCCACTAAACAATTGACTTTTTACTCTCACCCTCATTCAGTTTACTCGAGGATCGATTATTTCTTTATGTTCTGAACAGACAGACACAGGGTTTTAGATTGTAGAATTGGTGTTAGCGACATATCAGATCACTCAGGTGTATATGTGAAAATAAATGTAGGTGTCCCACACAAAAACACTATTTGGAGACTCAACACCTCCCTATTAAATGACACCCGATTTGAAGATTACATTAGGAAAGAAATGAAGGAATATACAGACCTTAACGGTAGCACAGTGACGTCACAGAGTATTTTATGGGATGCTGGAAAAGCAGTATTGCGTGGGAAGATTATAAGTTGGGCATCACAAAGGAAAAAAGAAAAACTTAAACACCTTAACGACTTGACAAGTAAATTAGACTCACTGGAACGGAAGCATGTAGAGACTAACGACCCCACCTTATTGGAACAAATAACCGTAGTAAAATCAGAACTAAATAAGAAACTGAACGACCAGGAGGAACTTACACTTAAGTATATCAAACAAACCCACTATGAAAATGGACCCCGTGCTAAAAAACTCTTAGCCTGGAGACTTAAAAAACAACAGTCTGGAAGATCCATATATAAAGTAAAGGACCCGGTCACCAACCAGATGTGTTATAAGCCAGAAGCAATACATAAGTCTTTTGAATCATACTACAGGAATTTATACACTCAACCCGAATTAGCAGAAGCAGTAACAGTCAATCAATTTTTTGAAATCCCTAGACCTGCCATCTGTTGTCACAGAACAAAATAAGTGCTTAACTACAGAGATTACAAATGCAGAGGTCGACAAGGCAATTTCTAAACTGAAAACAAGCAAAGCAGCCGGGGGAGATGGACTACCAGCAGAATGGTATAAGACTTTTAGGGACTCTGTGACCCCACTGCTATTTATTAAATTGTTTTAACTATGTCTTAAAAGTTGGCGAGACCCCACCATCTTGGAAACAGGCCATATTATCTGTAATACTGAAACCAGGGAAAGATAGGACAGATTGCAGCTCATACAGACCTATCTCAGTTTTAAACACTGATTATAAAATTTTCACTTCAATTATTGTCAACACACTAGAAAATATTATCCCTAACCTAATTGACACGGACCAGACAGGTTTTGTTAAAAATAGACAAACACAAGACAATGTTAGGCGAGCTATACATCTGTTCCATATAATGAGCAAAGGAAACACAATGTCCTTAGCAATTAGCTTTGACACAGAAAAAGCTTTTGACTCTGTTCTATGGGAATTTTTATACCTGGTCCTGCAACGTTTTGGCTTTAACAATACAGTTATAAAATGTTTAAAATTCACCTGTGGCCCGGATCAGAATAAATGGCAGTCTTTCAGGTACAATCCGTTTGGAGAGGGGTTGCTGACAGGGCTGTCCACTGAGCCCCATCTTGTTTGCTCTATTTATAGAGCTACTTGTTCAAAAGATTAGGGAAGACCCAGAAATCACGGGAATACTATTCAAGGGGAAAGAATATAAGACATGTTTATATGCAGATGACATCCTGGTGACTTTATCCGACCCGGATACCAGTCTCCCTAAATGAATGCCCTCCTTCGACCAATGTGGTTCATATTCGGGATACAAATTGAACATAGAGAAAACTCAAACTTTTACTTTGAATTACATACCTCAAGAAAACATACGTAAGTCCTTTAAATTTAAATGGAAAACCAGAATTTTCAAATACCTAGGTCTTCATATTCCCAAGACCCCCAAAGATTTATATAGTGTAAACTACGGTAGCATCACAACCAAAATTAAAAATGATCTGGACAGTTGGACCCCCCTAGTACTTGATTTTTACAACCGAATAGATACTTAAAAAATGGTTATTTTACCACAATTGTTATTTCTACTCCAATTGCTACCTGTAGAAATACCCAATAAGAAATTCAGTGAATGGAATCGGATCATTTCTAGATTCATATGGCAGAACAAGAAACCAAGGGTATGCTACAAAACATTACACTTAACAGGGACGGATGTCACTCCCATGCTTGGAGGACTACTATAAAGCAGCACAACTGCAGTATATAGTCTACTGGTGCAGGGCGGGTTACGATGCAAAATGGAAGGAGCTAGAATTTGACCAACTAGATATCCCACTTCAATCTCTGCTGGGTGACAAAGCTTTCAAGACTATATACTCTAATAACCTATGTGATGTTATAAAAACTCCCCTAAATATTTGGTACAAAGAGATGAGCAAAGCGCACCTGGAAAAAAAATCTTGGTTATTAAGATGGGTCGAACATGATAGAGTATTCTTGTGTTATTCTTTATCTTGGTTTATATTGTATGATCACTAGTAGCACGTGTAAACTGTTAGAATCCTAGGCTAACATATACGCATCGTATTTCACTTTGTTTTATGGCCTGCCACTGATGTGCTCGTCCTCTCCCTGTACAGGATATGAGCTGTGAAATCGGTCAACTATCGTATAGTCGTTGGTTTGTCTCTCTCTGTTCTCCTCCCTGTTCTTTCCTTATCTTATCCCCTCCCAGTCCTGTGTATAAGAGACCTTCTTCCTCCTTCCCACCTCGCACTCGCACTCCCATTTTACTGTGTTTTGTGCCTCGGAGCTCCGATCCCTTTTTTTATTGTTTGTTCATTAAATTACTTATTATCCCAGTATTCCTGCATCGGCATCTTCGCTCTTTTCCACAACAATTTGGCGTCACGAACAGGATTGCTGGAGACCTGTCAGTGGAACTCTGGGACGTTGAGGGCCCGGGACCAGGAACGGAGGAAACTCCTCGTTCCCCCTCTACCTCGAACCAAGCATTCAGAGATGAGAGGATCGGCGTCTAAGAGTGGATCTGATCGGCTTCACGTCTATCCAAGCGAACCTGGAAGGGAAGTGCTGATTCAGAGATCGGGTGAGAAGTAATTGTTCTTGTCTCAGACATATCAGTGACCAGTGGGTTGTTTTCCTTGTCGTCTACGAACGGTCCCGGGGCAGGACGGAGCGCATACGTTAACGTGCCTGTCAGGTCGGTGTTGATTCTGAATCAACACTGAAATTCCTGCTCCACAAGTGAGCCCGAAGCTTCTGGTAGGTAAACTACCAGAGGGGTGAGTTTTTTCTCCACCTTTTTGCTCCAGAGTAAGAAAAAGGGGTGCACGGGGAAGCCTGTGTATTTTCTGAAATTTTGTGAAAACTTAGTGAAAAGTCAGAGTAATAAGTCTAGCTAGACAGTGCTGGGGAAGAACCAGAGCAAAGTGGCTGCTGCTGTTCCCCAGGGGGGACCAATTGTGGATGACATGAGGAAAAAATATGGTCCAGATTGTCTTGACATGTTGGGAATTTGGGTTGAAAAGTATGATTTCCCAGCAGGGGGATCACTGAGTTTGGAGGAATTGAGAAACCTCCAGGATAAATTGAAGATAGCAGAGGGAAAGGTTACAAAAAAGAAAAACCCAAACAGGTGGGAGATTCAAATCATCAAAGATCATGAAAGGTGTTTTTCATTCTGGAAACCTGAAGCAGAGGTCAGGGACAGGAAACAAGTAAAGAAAACAAAAACAAACGTGTGAACAGCGCTGGGCGCTGGAGCACAGGGGTGACAGAGATAACGGCAGAGGGTGCACACACTCATACACACTCCCCAGAGGAGGGAGAAAAGGAGCCGCTCACACACGAGCATTCAAATGTACCAAATCGTCTGTATCCTTCTCTTACAGGCCCGAGGGACCCTCTCCTGGACATGCCTGTCTTCCCTCCTCCCGCCTGCCCTCATCCAACGCTACCACCGTACAACCCTACGCACTCCAGCACCAACGCCGCAGCGTCGCCACGTTCATCAGGACTGCCGTCAACCAAACGGCCAGCCTCATCACTGCTTTCAGACAAGGGCTGCTCCCCCAGATCGCCAAAGCAGTTAACACAAGCTGCTGCGTGGGGATTGAAGATGCCCGGCTGACAGAGGTCCGACGTCATGCAGTGCACGCTGAGAGGCTTCTGCAGGAGGCCAGCGATGCAGAGGACAAGAAGATAAAGCGTGCCTCCCTCACCATGATGAAGCTCCTCAGTGACACGGCGAGACGGCCCTACAGGAACAACGACAACCGACGAAGGGCGACTAGCGGAGACAGAGGCGAAAAGGGGGCGTGCCACATCTGCGGCCGAATGGGTCACTGGGCCAGAGAATGCCCTGACAAAGGAAGAACCATGCCCACCGCAGCCAAGAGAGTGATCGCGAGGACCGGAAAAGAGGATCCAGAGGGGACCAGGACGTGTTTATGTAGCATAATTGTGGCAAAGCACTGTTCCTGCTTTTGTTGTGGTTTGTGGCGTGTGTGAGAGTGATCAGTGAGCAGGGTGCAGTTACCCACTTCTACCAGTGGAGGTCGTGTTCGCCCCGGGGAATAACGCTAGAGAGGTCTCAAGTGGCTCATGAGACCTATGTGGAGCGAACCGTCGTAGCGGACGTTAACGTGTGTGTTGTCTGTTGTGCTTCCACAGGTGAGAAGGGGAAATGGTTGAAAATAAGAGCAAATGTATGTGTGGCTGTTTCGTAATTGAAGTCTGAGATCGAGGGTACGTGAGTTAAATTTACGTTTTGAATGTATCGTCTCTGAGTGATGTGGGAAATGTGGGAAACGACATGATTAATAAGTTCAAGTCGAAGTCGGGTATGGATCTGTGTTTTGAAATGTAAAAGTAGTAGATAACGCTCGAGAGGAAGTCTCTCAAGTGGCTCGTGAGACCTATGCGGAGCGAACCGTAGTAGCGGACGTTAACATGTGTGTTGTCTGTTGTGCTTCCACAGAAAACCAAAATAAAAGCTTCTAAAGAAACAAAGAAAAACAAAAATAAATGTGTCTTCGCAACATTACCATGCTACATTTACGTTTGACTATCTGCTTTAATATAAAACCACAACAAATGTGTTTTATAATTGTCTTTATATAATCTACAAACGTATTTGTATGATCCAGGGAAAATTCCATGTTTGTTTGCGAAACTCATTGGAAGAATGAAGAAAATCTGTTCGATTGTTATTGTCATGAACATGAATCACAAAACATATATATATATTTTTTTTTTTCCATGTGTCACTTTAACAGAGACAACACCATCTGTAATTACTATGTTTGGTTGCATTTCCCTGGCAGGCAAAGATAGATGGAAGAGACATCCTTCTGGGTAGAAGATGGGACTGGCTTGTCTGTGGATGGTGGAGGCTCGCTGGGCTCATCAATCCGTCCATCCATTCACCTTGTTCGTCTCATCCTGACTGCAGCACGCCACTGTGGAGGCTTGACATAACACACATTAGATTAATAACAGAAAAGCAAAATGTGACTTATGGTGTATTATTTAGTGTGCTTCAGTTGTAATTCTCATAATAATGACTGTTTTGCTGGCTTCACACAATATATATATAATTGGCCTGTCTTAGTTAAAAGCCCACTCACCACGACAAGGTGAAGGCCAAGAGTGGGAACACAAACACAGACCAGAAACGAACAGGACAAATCCAGACAAGACTACAAAAAACACAAACACAAATATCAATCACTTTGACCACTATCTTTTTTCACAAAAACTTTTATTTCTTTACAAATTGAACCTTAGATTGTGTCACAACAAACTAAATAAACCCTTGAAACAGCCAACAAAACATGAAACAACAACACTTCATCAATATTATAATGAGTATCCTCATTGTATGTCCTTGTATGGTTCAATGCTGACACAATAAAATAAAAATGAAAAATAAAGACAATGTCTCTTTTTTGGCACGACTGATTGTAGTAGACTATAGCTCTTATACTTAGCCTGACAGTTTGTGCAATGAATTATATTATATCCTAAAACAAGACTAAATAGCCCATAGTTTAAAAATATGTTCAATAGTAAGTGTTCAGTGGGTCAGATGTCAAATGTGATCTATTTAAAATGTAGAATAGATGAGCTAAATAACACATATATAATACACATTGATGGGAATTGAACCATCGCCTCAGTCTTGCAAGTCCAAGATTGTCATAATGTACCACAAATCCAAATCACACTCCCTTTTTTCATCTAAGCTGTTTGAGTAGCGTTAGCACACCGTGATTCCTCATCAACTACAGGCCTACACTTCAAATAATTATGAGAAAAATCCAACGTAAAGATAGCACTTCCATTAGGAAATAGTCAACATGAAATTTCGTCTTCTACTGACACCTGCTGGTCAAATTGAATAGTTGCAAATATTGTGAAGAAGTTGTCATCTAATTCTAATCCTAAACAATATGGCCATTCCAAGTCAAGTATTAAGACAATTAATCAGGTTTGTACTGCTTGATTGAACACATTCATCCCGTTCCAGTGCACTAAAACCCACTTCCCTTCAGGACCGTGTCAGCGAAGCCAAAACTTCCTTGAGTGACGCTGTTTCCCAGCATGCAATGCGAGCTAGCGATTCACAATACTATTCCATCACAAACATGGATGTAAAAAATAAAAAGGGAAAAGGGGAAAAATGAAACTTCAGGAACACCAACCATTGCAATACAAGCAGAACTGGGCCGAAGTTTTATATTATGTACACCATAATACAGCCTTCTGGTGGACAAGCCATACTATTTAATCCGTGTCCTCCTATGGCACTTCCGTGGGTGGAAGCTCATCGTAGAGGTCACACGCTGGTTGCGCGTCACTCCAGGTCTGAGACAAGGTCGTTGCCCTAGGCCTGTATCTGCACACAATTTGGAATTCGTCCCAGCGCCCTGAGCTGTAAATTTGGACGGTGTAAAATGAAAATGGCCATCTGCAGCAGAATGAAAGTGAGATTGCATTGTCCAGGTAGGAGGACAGCAGTCAGTCATGTTTCACCTCCAGTCAACACGCAGTGGTTCACATGAAGGTCCAAGAGGCCTACAGACCTACACTGAGTCTGGACGTGGCAGTACAGTTGGATCATTGTCTTTGTTGTGTTGTTTGGTCATTGTGATCCAATGTAATGTGAGAGAAGGACGAGTGCAGTTATATTGGAGTGAGTTTTTTTAGAGTGTAATAGAAGTTATAATGCAGAGTCTGTTTTTGTGAAATGTTCTATCACCTGGCATTCATCCATCCATCCATCCATCCATCCATCTTCTACTGCCGTATCCGGAGTCAGGTCTCGGGGGCAGCAGCCTCAGCAGAGACCCCCAGACTTCCCTGGACCCAGTCACCTCCTCCAGTTCCACCAGTGGGACCCCAAGGCTTCCCAGTCCAGCCCAGAGACCTGGTCAGCACCACTCTGACTCCCCGAGTCCCTGCTGCTCAGGTGAGGCTTCAAAGATCTGGCTGCACCTGATTGGACGGTCGTGGAGGATCTCCTTGGTCTTCTTGGTCTTCTTGGTCTCCAGCTGTTTGACCTCATGCTCTCTGTTGACCTCCTCTTCTTCACCTTCAGTCACACGTTCACATCTCCTCTCCAGACTGATCTTCTGCTGCTGTAGAAGCTCCTGCAGACCACCAACCTCTGGAGCTGAGAGAAGGTTGGAGAAGAAAACATCAGTGTGACAGTGTGAGCATCATTTTCTGTCCACGACTTGAAGCTGAAAGCATCCAAACTCCATTTTTCAGCTGATGTGGTGAAGCTGCTGTTGTCTGACTGTTTGCTCTAAATGTCCTCTAGTGGATCTTCTGACTGGAGGTCCTGACCACGGTTATAATAGTTAACGAAAACGAACAAAATAACAAAAACTTAAATTGAAAAAAACAATTGTCACGTTCCCAGGGGTTAGGATTTTGGTACCTGCCTCGTTGGGCTTTGAAGCGAGCAGAGCTGAGACCATAAGGGTGACGTAGCAACGTTCAGGACACTGATTGGCCAAAGGCAGTCTTTCACAAAAGACCAAAACCGCCATTTTTAAATGCCTCGCGTGTGGATTTTTACATTAACACGTATTAAAAACTGAAAAGCTTATGAAACTGTACCATGGGTGAACAAAGAACTACAGACGTTTCTGTTCTCTGTGGCCGAAGAAAAAGCACAATGCAGACAGTTGTGCAGAAAGTTTAGTGTTAGCTAAAATATCGGGCACACAGACGTACTTATTATGTATACATTTCTTTCCATTGTAACAGGTCACTACAAGATCTGCAATCCATTACCTAGAATTGGTTTTCCTTAAACTGATGTACAGGATTACTAATCTGACTTTGATGGGCAAATTTGACAACAGAATACAATTATGAAGCACTAAAACACAGGACCACAAAACAATTAAATGCATGATGAAATAATGATATGCTTTGTTAAATGAAATAAAATGGCATTTTCAACTAAGTAATAAAATAGTCGGTGGTGCAGTGGTTAGCGCTGCCGCCTCACAGCAAGAAAGTCGTGGGTTTGATTCCGGGGCCTGGACCTGGGACCTTTCTGTGTGGAGTTTGTATGTTCTCCCTGTGTCTGCGTGGGTTCTCTCCGGGTTCTCCGGCTTCCTCCCACACTCCAAAAACATGCACGTGAGGTCAATTGAACGTTCTAAATTGTCTGTAGGTGTGCATGTGAGTGTGAATGGTTGTTTGTCTCTATGTGGCCCTGCGATGAACTGGCGACTTGTCCAGGGTGTCACCCTGCCTTCGCCCTAAGACAGCTGGGATAGGCTCCACCAAACCCCCGTGACCCTGAATAGGAATAAGCGGGTATAGAAGATGAATGAATGAAATCTTTATTGAAGAATGACACATTTTATTTCACTCGTGGTTTATGTAATTATTATTTTTTGCTCCATAGCTTTCATGATTCAGCATTACATGTTAAGCGTGATGAATTGCATGAAAAGAGAGAGCACTCGCTGATAAATTAACATGGTGTGCTGTTTAATTCCATGAGGACGACAAAATATTTGCAAATTTGTGTTAGCTACACACATCGACAGGTGCAAGAGAAAGGGAGGAACTTTCAAGATCGTTGAGTTTTTGTTTTTTATTTTTTTAGTTCTGATGAAATAAATAGACCAATCATTTCATTACTTTGTCTGCTTTCCAAAGAGAGTTGCTTCAAAGAATTATCATTTATTATTCAGTGGCACATTGCTCACTTGTTTAATACACAAATAATAGTATATTATTATAATAATACTATTTTATTAATATGATAATAATAATAATAATAATAATAATAATAATAATAATAATAATAATAATAATAATAATAATAATAATAATCATCATCATCATCATTATTATTTATAAAATTTCCAAACAACAATCGTCAGTTGTTCCGTCAAAAAAATACATTAATTTCCATGTTGAATTTTGTACGGTTTGTGAGCGCGCACGACTGTCAGTGACGGTCTCCACACTGACACAACTGCGCATGCTCTATTATCCCATCAATGCGGAAGTCAAAAAGTTTTTGGGAGCCATGCGCTGGGTGAGCAACTTCATTGAAAGGAATGGGACGCCATCTTGGACTCTGGGGGCTTGCCGCACTGTCACGCAGGTTGTGACGTTGCGGGCCGGCGACGCACAGGTATGACGTGAATGATTGACAGCTACCATTCGTTCCCGTTAGCGAGAGGATTAAAAACAAACAGACACCATAATGGCATCAAAAAGGAGTTATCCCAGCGGTGCGGAAAAACGGAAGGAAAAGAAAACTGATCAAGAAAAACTTGCAAAAGGGAAAGGTAAGTTATTTGTTTGTGATGTGGGCTGGAGAGGTGGAGGTGAAACGCTGTTGTCCCCCCCAAAGTTTGTTTATTTGTCCTGCTAGCCAGCTAGCTAGCGTCGGATAAATGTTCGCTGGCTGGCTAATATTTGTTCGTCATGAATCAGCGTTTTTGTTTGTTTTATGAAAGTTGACCATGTCCTGCCATGTTGGCCTATCCTGCCATGGGAATGACTGATTGACTCCACACCCGTTTATTCACATTCTAACAGGGAGGGCGGGAGGGAGGGCATGTTGTAGTTGTTGTTGTAGTCAGTCCCCTGTTATTGTTCAGTGGAAGTTGTCTCTCACATATTTGACTCTTCATGTTATTTTAGCCTTAACTTAGGATGAATTTACTAAGCTTAGTTTGTATTTTGTAGGCCCTTCATTAGAAATGTGCTACTGTTTTAGAATTCAAAGAAATATTTTATGGAAATACTTTATTTGGCATGGTGTTGACTATTTTAGACTGTTGTGGCAGTGGGTCATTTATCTTAGTTTTATTACTTTAACTAGTACAGTGTGTAAAGTAATGCCAAAAACTCTTAAAAATGACAGTTTTGTAATTGGGTAAAAGCTTTAAAGGGACACTGCAACCATAATGTTTAATTTAAAAACAAATGAATTTTTAATTTTCCTATATTACTGCAACATCACTGTAATAATAAAATAGGAAAATGCGCTTCTGATCTGTTTTGCTTGATGATCTAATGAGCTTTGTCTCAGCAGGAGCAATTCTAAAATATGTTGGCACTCCAGACATTGAGCCAGAGGGATCTCCCGAACATCCTGACCAGGAAGCTCCAGGACCAACACGTTCCTCAGAACCTCCTTCTGTCCAGGTGAATAATGTGTGATATTCTTAGTAGCTAAGCTGATAAGTGTGGGACGAAACTGAGGCAATTAAGCATTATTTTGATTGTTGGTTTGCTTTTTAGTGTTGCACTTGTTGGTTTGTTGGATTTTCTTATTTAAAGTAAGCATTTTTTTTTATGAATACTCAATCTGTTGTATTTATTGACATATAGAGGATTCTTTTCCTAGTATTATAGTGTTTGTTTGTTTTTAAATCAGTTTAACTTGCCTGAGTTGCTCAACTGAAGATGTTTAATTTTACCTGTAGCCTGTTTTGCTCGCGAGGTGTAATAGATTGTGGAATCTTAGTAGACCTTAGTAGACGCACGCTGCTGAGAGTGTCAGCAATCAGCTCCGATGACCGTGGTGCTTGTAAATAAGGCAAATGCGCCATCTAGTGGGATGCAGCATGTTTATTCGTGTTGGAGCAATGCCAAGTACTACTAACAAAACAAAAGATGCACAGGGTAAAAAAAATAATCATAAACTCAAGCCCAACAAAGATAACAGATGGGCATAACTGTAACATTACATAGTAATGATTACTAGTACTACCAAAATTTCTCTATTTTACTTTTCAACTCCAACTTGAACTATTCATCCCCTTTTTTCAGCAGCCATTAAGACAAAAGGATGACACTTATGCATTGCATCAAACTGTGATGCACAAAATCAATTAAATTAAATCAAAACAATAAATAAAGTGTGCATTAAACAGGGGGCAGTGCAATACAGTACAGGACTCAACTGATATAGTGCAGTTAGGCAGTATAGCCTATAACAGCTGTTCAGCATCCATAGTAATCCACAGTCAGTGCCATAATCATCCAGTCAGTGTCATATTCATCCATAGTCAGTATAATATATATGATATCGCGCAGACCCTCGTCCTCCACCACATTAATTGGCCTGCAAGCCGTAGCCACACCCATTTAGCCCCCGCTGTTGAAAGTTGGCGTGTGGTGGACGCGGCCAGTGGTCTCCGTGCCACACCATCCAACGTGGTTTGCTTTACCTCAGAAGGGGGCGGAGGGCTCTCCGCGTCAGCTGTATGCTTCGCAGACAAGTGAAATGTAAGACTGCTTGTACTCCGGTGGAAACTAAATACAGCTTTACAGTAAATGCATATCACTTTTGTCCTGTCAAGACTGCCATCTGGCAGGGTTTTGAAGTGGAACTTTCCATTTACAATTGACGCCTTATCCATGTTAGTCCTTCCTAGTGCTCATCTACGCTCAGTGTCTTTTTCTTTTTTTTGTTGTGCTTACAAGCTGGCTGCAAGCGTGTGACTGTGTGCTGTGAGTCAATTCATTTCCCGTTTCCACAATCTATGGAGCGGCCAAAGGTTCAAAAAGCACTTTAATTAATTAATTGAATTGATTAACTGTGGCAGGTGGGTTTGCCCCCACCTTCGCGTCATCAATCACACCTGCGCCGGAGTGCAATCTTTGCGTCCCTCAGTGCGTTTACATGGTACTAGAGAAATTTGAATTATTGCCTTAGTCCAATTCCAATCGGAGTTTGAGAACTCCGATTGGAATTGGAGAACTCCGATTGAGACACCCAGATAATGCGATTGGAATTCTAATTTCTCGGCCATGTATACGCCTTAGTCGGACTATTAACTGGACAACGTAAGTGCGCACGCGCCACCGCACAACTACGTCGTCTAACAAAACAGACGGCGTGAAACAACCAGCAAACGCGAATAAGAATGTTGACATTTGGAGAGAGGATGAGACCGGGGCGGTGCTTTCTCTTCTAAAAGAGATGGACATATTAAAATAACACACAACAGAGACCTTTTTTAAAAGGGTAGCGCAGCAAATGCAGGGCTCCATTTTTTGTAAGTTAGAAGAATTTCAACTTTGTAAATAAAAGCACAGCAAAGAGATGTTTTTCTGATTTTTTTTTATTTCGATAATTTCGCTGTTATTCTGCTGGAAACGGCGTGAAGCGGCACAAGCTTCCTCCACGGTCGGCACTTTAATGAGCGTGTGTATAACTGAAGACACCGTTCCTTTGCAAAACCTGTACACAAACTCTCCCACCAGTCTGCGCAGAACCCGCATCCAACAAGAACGAGAGTTTCGGGTCCGTGGCAATGGCACAAAGCGTAGCATCGAAGACATTGTGTTGTTGTAGCCCTCCAACAGCAAACAACGTTCTTGTCTGAGCACAAGAAATAGGGTACAGCTTATCTGCAAAGTAAGTAACACGTACATTATGAACTATCATTCTATGTCATAATGATGTAATCCTCTTAAATTTCAAAGCGTAACGAACCTGTGTAGCCCGAGGAATTTTATTATAGTTTATTTCCTGGGGTGCAACTCCCCAGGTGGCATTGTCAGGCAACCCCCCCTCCCCCCAAATTTTCCTTTATACCCACCATCTGAATTGTCTCCACCTCCACCAGACCCTCCCCCTTGCCACATCTAGTCTTTTTTTGATAGGCTGCCCTCGCTATTAACCTCCCTCTCATCACAGCTTTAATTGTGTCCCACAGTATGGTAGTGTCTACTGGACTATCTATGTTCTCCTCCATAGAGCATTTAATCTCTTTCTTAACCTCCTCCAGTGTTTTTGGATTATTTCGCATACCCACATTTAATCTCCAAAGTGTGTTTTTCTTCCTCTTATTTAGACAAATAATAAGGTAATTAATACTGTGTCAGTACAAGTCAGTCGTTCCTATTTTACATTCCTCTATTCTGTATCTGTCTGTAATGTTAATAAAAAAAATAGTCCTCTGTAACGGGTGGAGGTCCCTCCAAACATCAAACATCCCGAGTTCGGCTAGAGAGACGTTGACAAGTTTCGACAGGCGGGTCTTACTTCTGTTGCCATTAGTTGTGTCGAGTTTAGCTTTTAAATCATGTTGATTTAGCTCTTGCTGAGAGAGATGTGTTTCCTGTAGATCAGGCATGGCCAAACTACGGCGTGTCTCTGCCCAGCCCGCGTGAAGGCAGTCAAAAATCTAACCTAACTTAGAAATGACACTTGAACCTGCAATGAGTATTTTAGTCGTTCTAAATGAGTCCAACGTTAGAAAAAAAGGAGCGACCCGGACTTCCCACAGTCTCTTTTCTATTAACATGGGAATTCAATTTGAATAATTTGTCAACTAAAAACACCGGTCATACTAGAACTACAGCTTTCTTCCCTTTATTCTCTGAATTTAATCAAAATCTTGTAGCTTTTCTCTGGCTCGTGTCGCTGCTGATGCGTAGCCCCTCCAGGATCCCTCCTTGCACTGCCACTCCGTCATAGTGCGGGGCACCGAGTGCCGCAGGCCCCTCCGCACCCGTCGCCACCGCCGTCTTCTCCGCCAGGCCGCGTCTCACCAATTCCTCCTTTACCTCCTCTGCGCTGTTGTAGGTTCGAGTTCCCGTATCCCAGTGGGTCCTCATCTTGGTGAATGGCGTCTGGAAGCGGATGCCCTTCTCCTTCAGGATTCTTTTAGCAGTGTTGTACTCCTTTCTCTTTTGGACCATCTCTGTCGCGTAATCGTGATGGAATGACGGTACTTTATTCCCCAGTTCTATTTTCTTTGTCCATAGCTCTCTCAGGACCCTCTCTTTGGTAGTAAATTCCAGAAAGTTAACAATGATGGGTCTCGGTTGGGCACCGTCCGCTGGCTTCTGTGCAAATGAGCGGTGTGCTCTCTGAATTTGGAAATTAAAATGTGCTGGCAGGTGCAGTTCACTTTTCAGCAGGTCTTCCACAAACTTGGCCACAGATTCTCCCTCCTCTCCTTCAGTGACTCCATAGATACGTAGGTTGTTTCTCCTCGGCCTGGACTCCAGGTCAGTTAACTTGTCCTGAAGAGCTTTTTGTTCTCTCAGTGATATGACCAGAGCGTCATTAGCTTCCTGTGCCCAACGTTCTAGCTTTTCAATCCGCGACTCAGCCTCGTTGATCTTGCCGGTCTGGAGCTCCTGTTCGGTGACGACTTTCGCAAGTTGTTGATTTATTTCGTCTTTGAAGTCGTCCAAGTCTTTTTCCACGTCGTTCCTCAGTGTTTCTCCAAACGTGCGAAGGACTTCTTTTGATTCCGTTTTTAAATCCCGTATCTCCTTGCTAATAATTTTTATGTCCGAGCCCTTTTCCGTGTCATTAGTCACGAGGAGTTAGTTTCGCCATCTCCCTCTGTTTCAGAGCAAGCTGGTAGTTCGGCCATATTGTCTGTTACTGTGTTTCTCTTTTGGTTGAATCAAGTTTTCCTTCCCATTCCAACGTTCCCCTGATCACTTTGTAGTTAATATGATATTTGACAATAGTTATTCAAGTTTTCGGGGAGTTTTTACCCTAGACGGTCGTGAGCCCTGGTGTCGCGCAGTCTGGTGTCCCTGGTTTGGCTTTATGGCCAAACCAGAAGTCCCTTCCCTCTAGCCTTTTCAAGGGGGAGGTGGCTAGACTCGGCTCTTGTGGGATGAGAAGCAGAAGGCCTGTCCGATCGGGGGGGAAGATGAGATCACATTTTTGTGGGTCAACACAATCTCATCTGCGAGGACAGCAGATGACGACACTTTCTGTTCATTCAAGAACATTACCACCTTCTCTGGCAAAGAGTCTTTAAAATCTCCTAAAAGAACAAGCTCACGGAGTGACTCAAAGTCATTTTTGACATCATTAGCTGCACACCATTTATCAAAGAGGTTGCTTTTCTCCCATGCAAACTCGACAAAGGTTTGACCACTAGATTTTCCCTGGTTCCTAAATTTTTGCCAGTAGGGCTCAGGAACAAGCTCATAAGCAGGAAAAATTGCTTCCTTTACAACATCATATTGCAGGCTGTCTTCTAAGAAAAGAGCAGACACCAACTCCTGTGCTTTTCCCACCCGCTTGCATTGGAGAAGGACAGGCCACATGTCTCTTGGCCAGTTGAGTGGCAAAGCTATTCGCTCCAAGGCACTGAAGTATGAATCAACTTCTGCCTCACGAAATGCTGGCACCAGAAAAATGTTTTTACTGGGGCTGGGCAACGATTAAAAATTTTAATCGCAATTAATCGCATGATTTACCTGATCAATCACAATTAATCACGTCGTATACGCAAAAGCCAATAATGAATTTAAAAGAAGTCTTTCATACACTTTAATTTAAATGTTCTGCCATATAAACGAAAGCACCATAACATTTATCGTGCAAACATTTAACATCAGCACTTTACACAGAAACATTTTTAATGTAAATCTAAAGTTAAAAAAAATGCAAATACAAAATTAAAGCTTATTGCCAATGCCAGGGCATTACTGTTATCCTGTTCCTTATGAAAAATAAAAAAAATCTACCTCCAAAATCCTGAGCCACAATAAAAACAGGCAATTTCTGAGGTAACAGCAGAAACATTTTTCTTTTATCAGGGAGCAGCATAACCAGTCTGCGTTCCCTTGCAAATGTCCCAGTTAGAAAGGGTGAGGCACAAAAACGTTCACTTTTGTGTTTTTCTTCACAGGGGACTAGAATGTAAAGTCCACATTTATACTGGAGTTCCTTTGGAGAATCTCACTCAACTCAGTGCAGTTTGTCAGTTCCTGGAACTTGACGGCCAGTTATTTTAAATGTACTGCCATATGAATTAAAGTGCCATAACATTTACTGTGCAAACACACTTTTAACATCAGCATTTTTGAACAATTAGCAGCTAAGAAAAAAAAAAAAAAAGTGTAAATTTAAACTCAACTTAAGCAATGTTATCAAAGCAATACAAAATTAAAGCTGTAAGCAGCGTTTGCGGGACTGAGCCCACCTGGCCACTGCCTGCCGTGACGTCCGCCACCTGGCCACGAGCCCCCGACACCCGCCAACGCTTCCCAACGCCTGGCGATTCCGCCCTGAAACCTGCCGATGCCCCATTACTGACGCCGACGCCTGCTGATGACACATCAAGCACTGACTTGACATTACTGACTTGACATTTAGAAACATTTGATTTCTAAATGTGTTTGATTACTGTATCATTTTGTAGATAATAAGCCTTAAAGTTGGCTTTTTGTTTTTGTTTTGCGACAGCTCCAATATTCCATTTTTACTGTACAATAACATCAAATTGCTCCATAAGCTCTGTCAATGGTTGGTACAGTTGACCTCAGGACAACCTTGAATATATCTTCAATCATTATAAGGCATATTTAATGTACCAGTTTGGAGATATTAAGCCTCAAAGTTGTTGTTTTCCTTTTTTTTTTTAGCTTTTCAAACAGGCAAAAAGGGCCCAGTACTCAATTTTTTACTGTACAGTAACATTGCTTTGCTCCATAATTTCTGTCAGTGGTTGGTACAGTTGACCTAAGGAACACCCTGACTATATCCTCAGTCATTATCAAGCATATGTACAGTATCATTTTGGAGATATTAAGCCTTAAAGTTGGCTTTTTTTTTTCTTCTTCTTCTTTTTTTTTTGCGACAGCTCCAATATTCCATTTTTACTGTACAATAACATCAAATTGCTCCATAAGCTCTGGCAATGGTTGGTACAGTTGACCTCAGGACAACCTTGAATATATCTTCTCTTAATATTCTTGAATATTCTCACTTAATGTACCAGCTCCTTCCTGTAGACATGATATGTACAGTTAGTTATTCTTTGTTTGACGCAAGTGTTATATTAATTTCCTACTATCTGTACCGGTACTTCTTGTTAATTTGAAATAAACACTAACAGCATAATGTCAAAACAAAAACCGAACAAGTCAAACAGGAGCAGATCAGAAAACAAGGAGGCTTTGTACTAAAATATGGATAAAATATAAACAGGGAGTTGTCTAATGTCGTCAAGGAAGCCAACATTACGTTACCTGTTGATCAGCATGTTGACTCAAAATCCTCAGGCTCCTGCTGCGACATTTCATGTGGGGCGACGGTTGTGACTTCACTGCTGGTCCCGTGAGAAACTCAAATCGGTCCTTCACGTTTGTGTTGCGTGGCATGGGTTAGGACATTGAGAGGCATTATAGTGTGGTTGTGTGCACCAAATCGGACTCGGCTTCTAGCTCGATAGCCGTGCATAATTTATGCAAACGCAATGCTCTGTTTATGTGAACTCACGGAGTCCGACTCCGTGCACGTGCTCATCTCGACTCGATGGATTTATAAGCTTGATGACAAGTGTGTATTTTGTATTGGATTGATGTACTGCAATTCTAGTCATGTGAACAAGCAATTATCATTCCTAGTTATATGTGGCATGACGAAATACTGTACTACCAAGTTTGTATTGCAGTATCTTCAGTTTATGGGGTAGAGGGTGCTCAAATTGGATTGATTGAAGATGTAGTTTAGGTACAATTTGCTTGTTTTTATCAAAATTTAAGTTGATTGCTGTTCAAGGTGGCACAATCCTATCAGATGATGTCATTTTGTCACAAAGAACACTGGTATTTGATGATTATTACCATAAGTACCACCATGTTGCAGGCATTGTGGTTACAAGTTTCACTCCAATTTTGATTGTTGTCTGTATGACTAGCAATCCGTTGAGCTGTCTATGGTTATCATTCAGATAAGGTGTCACAACTTTTAATTGCATGGGAACTTTGGGATCCATGGCAGATGGGCATTGTAAAAAAACGGATCTTGAGTCGGAAGGCTAGCTTGTCCTAATTGTGACCTTACTATGATGATTTTTTTTCCCTGCCAGATTGAGGAGAAATTAAATGGACATCCAAACCGGGGCCAATAATGGATGAGCTGGATGATGTCACAGTATCAATTTTAAATGGTATGTCATGTGTAGGTATGAAAAAATTTCCATTACTGTGATTTGTCCGCTAAGTAATTAAAATAACTGTATGCTGACACTGATTTCAAAAAGAAGTATTTTACAAATTTGAGACAAAATGTCTAAACTGAATTGCATTTACAATTAATTCTGATAACAGAAATTGGCACAAAACAAACTTGGTTTGACTTGTCAAGTTGAATTAAATTCATTAGTCAAAAAAATGTATGAGTTGTTAAGTTTAAAAGGTTTGTTAATGATTGGACTGTCTTTATAGCTGCCAACATCGATGAAGTCTTGCTCCACACCCTCCGTCGTGATGATTTGAGAGACCTTTTTCCTGGACCAGAACACTTTCTCAGGAGGAAACGGATTTGGGCCCTTATTAGTGTAGATGTGATTGGTTACCTACTTTGCTCTGAAAACATCTAGCATAACACTTTTTTTTTTCTTTTTTCCTAATTGTGTCTTTTGTTTCTCTCTTGTTCATAATGTTTTGGATCTGGTTTCCTCTCGGCTGAGAATTCCACCGTACCAGACAAGGCTGCCCCGAATGAAGCCAGGAACTGTGTCTTCACCAGGAGGAACATCTTCAATCTGTCCTCAGACATCCACTCCTTTGGTGAAAAGCAGCCCAAAGAGGACCCTACAGCTTCCTGCTCCTCCACAATACTGTATGTTGTCTATACTAGACATGGGCAAACCCCAGCCCGCGGGCCACATCCGGCCCGCTGCGTGTCTCTGTCCGGCCCGCGTGAAGCCAGTCATAACCCCCCAACACCGCCCCCAAACGAAATTCTCTCTCTCTCTCTCTCTCTCTCTCTCTCTCTCTCTCTCTCTCTCTCTCCACATATATATGTATATATGTATATATGTATGTACATATATATATATATATATATATACATATATATATATATATACATATATATATATATATATATATATACATATATATATATATACATATATATATACATATATATATATATATATATATACATATATATATATATATATACATATATATATATATATATATATATATACATATATATATACATATATATATATATATACATATATATATATATATACATATATATATATATATATACATATATATATATATATATATATATATATACATATATATATATATACATATATATATACATATATATATATATATACATATATATATATACATATATATATATATATACATATATATATATACATATATATATATATACATATATATATACATATATATATATATATACATATATATATATACATATATATATATATACATATATATATACATATATATATATATACATATATATATACATATATATATATATACATATATATATATACATATATGTATATATATATATGTATATATATATATATATATATATATATATATATATATATATATATACATATATACATATATATATATATATATGCCCGCGGGCAGAAAATTCATTGATGAACTAAAAAAAGAGATGGGAAGACTTCTGTACCAATGTGTAATTTTATGGTGTTTGGAAAAAAATGAAGTGATGAAGCCACGCATAACACTGGATGTAGGTGAGTCATTTTGCTGTGTCTCTAATTGACTGTGTAGCTGTTTCCTGGGACATAGGATGGTTTATGTTGCGCTGAATGAATAGATGCAGAATGGTAATACTCTTCATGCTGAAAAAATAAGATTTTTTTTGTGATCAACACAAACCTAATAAGACTCATTTTTAGGAAGACTAACTTTGAACTCAAAGTTGATTTGTTCTATTCCAGTGGAATATTCCATCGCGCTGCTCAGGGCACTCCCCACACTCTTTCCTTCACCAAGTCCACCACCGAAGAAGCTGGGACATGCCAGTGAGGCACTGCTTCATGTCATTCAGGTGAAAGTTTGTTCGCATTTTCTCACATTCAACACTTCATAGTTCCATGCATGGATGTGGCGTTTCCTTCTTCTTTTTCTTTAGCCAACTGAAGATCCCACAATGTACTCGCAGAAGAGGTCTTTCTGCACCCCTGTGTTGCTGTTTGATGGGACCCGCTGTCTCATCTGTCTTGGAGCCACGGAAGATTTGAGTGACGGTGTGCTTCATCTGATGGGTTACTACTAAGCCCTGCACCTCACATATCCAAAAGTGTGTGGCAACCCTTCTCTCTGTCATTCAGACAGAAGTGCTACAGGACACTATCCATGAGTGAGACACCACAGCCTCATACAAAAAAGACCATGGCAGAATGGAAAGATTTTATTGGGGAGTAGAGCTGTGTACTAGGCATAGGTAGTGATACACTCCCCTGGTAGTTGTAACATGAGGGTGGGTGGGAGTCTGTTGGAACAAACATGTTATCAGTGGTGATAGGAACACAACACTATATGCTGTCCCCATACTGTTTTTGTTTTTTTGTGTGTAACTGAGTGTCAGGGAATCTGAATCAATATTCAATAATGATGACGGTGAATATTGTAACAATTGTTACTTGCGTTCTAGAAATGATTGCTTGAGGTTGTTTTAAGATGCAATGCCTTAGTGACGTTTTTATTACAAGGCAGTGAAGGCACTGTCAGCAATTTAAGTGAATAAATAGTTGTTGACAATATTAATTCTGTTTGCTGAATTATTTTTTTGGGGGGGTGAATGGGCGTAGGGGGGGTGGATGCTTTGTCTCATTTTGAGAAAAAAAAAGCTCATATTGTGAACACTTAAATTAAGAAGAATTGCACTGTTAGTAGGTCTGGTTTTAAGATCTTTTCATTCAAATTAAGAAAGAAGCAAACGTGAAAAAAGAATTGAGAAGCTAGTATCAAGTTTATTTGACTTAGTACAGTCCTTGGAATGAGTGCTTTACTGTTTATTTCAAGAGTTTTTCCATTCTTCAAATGCCTAGATATATCGTCTTATTTTAAGAAATCTTACCAAGTCTAAATATCTTACTGCATTGGCAGATAATTTGACTTGTTTCTAGCCTGTTCTTTCTCAATTTAAGTGTTTATTTCTTAGATATATTTTGCAGTGTGTGGACACCGAGGGGAGCTCTAGAATTGGCTCATTCAACCGACCAACGAGCCAATCAGCAGCGGCGTCACAGGCCCTCCTCCTTCTTTGTTCTCTCTCTCACTTTGACTTCTGCACTGGACAGCCAGGTTTGTGGAGGGAAGGTTGGAACAAGGTAAGGACGGGGTACCCCATATATTCATGTACGTAGAGTCACTAAGTCTTAAACTCACCAGGTTTGTATCGCTTATCGATAACCCTAATGCCATACAAGTCTATGAGGGTCAAAGGTCAACTTTGTCCTAGGGACATGGAGCCACTTTCAGGTTCATCAGGATCCTCCTGGACACACCCACGCCAAATTTGGGGCTTCTAGCCCATGAAGAACCCCAAAACCCTCACTCTAATTCCAGCCTCATCGCTAAACCCTAATGCAGTGCAAGTCTATGAAGGTCAAAGCTCAACTTTGTCTGAGAGACATCAAGTGTTTTTTCATGAATCATTCATAAATGTTAAGAGTTTGCTTTGTGGAGAATTCACAATAAAAATACATTGACACTGTCAAGATGGACTCAAGCACTATTATTGAACTATACTGTATTTTTAGAGTGATGTGAAGCTTTTGACAAGCGCTGCGCAAAGGAGGCCCATTTGTTTTTGTTTTTTTGAAGGGGGCCCAAAATTCCTGGCGGCGCCCCTGAGCGGGCATCTCCAGCACTAAGGCAGTGGAGCTGCCGGCCACGAGAGAAGAATTAACCAGTCCATTGAAACCATTTGTTTGGTCTAGTGAGTGGCAACAGTCCTTTGAGGATCTTAAGTGCCTTCTCAGCTGTAACCCTTTCGTGTCTGCTCCAAATTTTTCCTCATTGGCTAGAAGCCCCAAATCTAGCGTGGGCGCTTCTTGGGGGCTCCTGATGAAAAAGCAAGTGGCCCCATGTCTCTAGGACAAAGTTGAAAATTCACCCCATAGACTTGCATTGAATTAGGGTTAACAATAAGGCTGAAACTAGGGTTAGGGTTAGGGTTAGCTGAAATTAGGGTTAGGGTTTCGGGGTTCCTCAAGTACTAGAAGCCCCAAATTTGGCGTGGGCGCTTCTTGGGGGCTCCTGATGAAAAAGCAAGTGGCCCCATGTCTCTAGGACAAAGTTGAAAATTCACCCCATAGACTTGCATTGAATTAGGGTTAACAATAAGGCTGAAACTAGGGTTAGGGTTAGGGTTAGCTGAAATTAGGGTTAGGGTTTCGGGGTTCCTCAAGGACTAGAAGCCCCAAATTTGGCGTGGGTGCTTCTTGGGGGCTCCTGATGAAAAAGCAAGTGGCCCCATATCTGTAGGACAAAGTTGAAATTTCACCCCTTAGACTTGTATGGCATTAGGGTTAGGGTCCAAGAGTACACATACACATTTTCTTTTGCTTTATTGATTTAAGCTCATCGTCTCCAGCTGCAAAGGTACAGAAACCTTTCTGTGTTTTGATGTCGTGTGTGAGAAAACATCACTTTTTTCTGTAAACTTGTGTTATCATTGTCCTTCATTGAAAATGACACAATCTTTCATTTCATTGTTCAGATGCCGAACACCAAGGCATTCCGTCGCTCTCTGGCCATGAAACGACGGCTGGAGCAAAAACGGGATTGGACACCTTTTCCACCTCGGAAGGACTTTGAACGTCGTGAGTACTTCCACGTTCATGATTTCATGTTCTGCCTGTGTTGTTATGTTGTATTCCAAATAAATCTTACAAAAACATATTTAGATTTTTCTTTTTTGTCAATTTACACAGGGCGCGGTACTGGTCAGCGACCTGGGTGCGAAGATGGCCCGTTTTGCTCCTGACTGACAAAACAGTGCAAGTTCGTTCTTAAGGCCCAGCAACCAGACAAGAAGGTATGGGTCGTGATTTTGTCAAGCCACGAGTTTCTTTATGTTTTTGTTCTGGTGGTGGGAGACTCACATCTCTGTCCACTTGTGGATGGTTTTGTGTTCTCGCCCCGGGCAACAACCTTGAACACGGGCTTGTAACAGACTCCGCCCAGGATTTTGCTGCGCTACTGGCAACTGTGTTGGACCGCTGGCCCAAGGTTTGTTTATCTGCTGTGACAAACAAATTTGAACACATGAATGTCATCGCCACTTTGTTTTATCAATATCAAGTAATTCCATGATCCATAGTTCAATAACAACAATATTCATGAATTTATTTTGCATTTTTATGTTTGTTTGGGTTTGTTTTTTTTTATACAACTATTTTGTAGGTGTTTGTGCTTGACTTTCCACCTCGCCTGACTGTCAAGCCAGAACTACAAACAGCGCTACGTCAAGTATATCATCGTGTTGCTGTATGCATGGGTGTGTAAAATACATATTTTTGTTGTATTTTTTTCTCTTCAGTGACACTGTGCTAACAGATATTTCTTAGAATTGAGTGATTACATAATTGATTATGTGACACTTCTTCCAGGTTTAACATTTGTGTATATGGCCGATCACCTCCCCCTTCGTCAGCTGTACATGGTGGTGTTATGATGGTATAAGTTTTGCCTTCTTCAGCCTTACTTGCTCTTCATTTGATATGACAAATATGTGTTAACATGTTGTTTTCTGTTTAGGTGCACCTCAGGACTGATTTTGGTGGAGCGTCTGCATGCTGCATGCTCCATCAGCTCGCACCCCCTTCACCTAGGCCAGGGGTGTTGTGCCACAACCAATCATCGCCCAGGGTGTCTCCCAGAGTGGTTGTGACAGGTCCTGTCCACATGCCAGTGTATGGACCCGCTCCTGAATGGACTCTTGTTGGACAGGAGGTTGAGGTAACCTGTTCATCCCTCTTTTTTTTTTTTTCCCCCAATCGTGTATTTGTCAAACTGTGCAACTTTTTATTTTAAAAATGAACACTTATCCTAAGTTGACTCTGATTTCCTCTCCTCTTTTTTTTATAGACAGTACCAACAGCTGTTGAGACTGCATTTCACACAGACATCCCGTCCAATCCCGTGTGGTTCAGTGAGGCTAAGGCTTAATCTCTCCTGTCCTGTTTGTGGGGGCGCTCATCCCGTAAGAGTCAAGTAGGCGTAAGCAGCGGCCGGTGAATAAGACGAGTTAACAACGGAAGAGCACATGCAAGAACGGCGGAAAATACCAACAACGGAAAACAAATCAAAGACCCACCCGCAAGTTACCGCTCTAAAGTGTGGACCCACTTTGGCTTTTACGAGGCGGATGACGGGAGGAAACTTCATAAAGAATATGCAATCTGCAACAACTGTTTTGCGAAGGTAAAATACAATGGCAACACTACGAATCTGCAGAGCTGCCTCGTTCGCTATCACCCGTCCCGTTTTTCCCATAATTGTTTTCTTTTTTCACCACCTGTCCCGGGAAAGATAAGATCTCTCCCGGGACACAATTTGTCCCGTTTTTTATGGAAAATGACAAAACCTCATTTAATTTCCGTCTGTGGTCTAGATAGGGTTGCCAACCCTCCCGTAAAATACGCGATTGTCCCATATTTGGCAACTAAAAAGCCTGTCCCGTAATGAACTGATGGGGGACGCACTTCACTTTGTCCCGTGTATTTTGGGGACGCGTTTATTTATTTATTTATTTTGTCTACATCATTTTTTTTTAATTGATTTTCAGAATCGGGGCAGTGAAAGGATTTTTTTCCCTCTCTCATCTTCCCGTCGGTTTGTATATCCCAAGTCCCCAAGTTGAGATAAGACAAGTTGCTACTGACTTTACATTACCAGAAAGCACTGTCCTTGTTTACATGAAAGTTATTAATGTTCATGCACTTTAATATGTTTGCTTGTGCAGTGCACGTTTGTTTGTACATTATACAAAGTTTTGGAATAAATGCAAGATCACAGGCATTTTCCTTTTTATGGGTATTTTTTTCTTTTTCAGTCACATATTGTGACGACCCTGTCTCTATATAACTTGTTGTGGCTCCCAGCTGTTTTCCCATTTCTAGGTAGCGGTGGATGTGGGTGTGGCATCTTCCGATTAGGACACCTGTGCCGATGCCCCCCGCAGGATAAAAGGCCGACTGCGTGTGCCGCTCGGTCTCTTCCCCATTCTCCATCCAGCAGCCATGGGCGTCTGGCCGACTCTCAGCTTCTTCTGTTCTGTTTTGCACCTGACAACACCCCACATTCTATTATTCACTCATCCACACTTACATTACTGATGAATACTGACAAACACACACCATATATTTCATTATTTTGCTTACAATTATCTATTTTGTTATAATAAACCTTTTGATTAATTGCAATCCGCAGTGTCCCTTCCGTTATTGTCATAACTCTTGAGGCGGGTTATGACAATATCGTCTGCAAAATTTCGAAGATATCGAAGATATCGTGTGTCGTGATGTTGTCATTATCGTGGGCCAAATATCGTCACAGTATCGAATTGTGGGTTAGCCGTATCGCCCCACCCCTATTATCAACACAAGATCACATATGTACAGTACATGTACAGTTTAATTAGTGTGTTACTTTGTTTATGAATTAATTTCTTTATGTTCTTCCAGATGTCCAGCCTGAGACGTCGATCAGCACGCGTTTCCTCAAAAACCAAAACAAACAAGTGACATGTTGGTATTTGGGATACGTGTATTTCATTGTGTGCATCTTTGTGATAGGACAATAAATGCAGTTCTTTAAACGTTACTTTGTGTCCTTGTATTTGCAGGTGTGGGCAACACGTTCAACTGTCCACATGACTGAGTCTGCCTCCAGCAATGTCACAGCAGTGCAGCAGGTTTGTACTTATTCATTTCCACTTCATCACCTGTGTGTGTTTTCTAGGCTTTACACCGATCTTATCGGCTGTATCGGATCGGCCGATATTTGGCATTTTTTGAAACGTTCGTGATCGGGCGTCATGTCATGAATCACCGATCAATGACATCATGGTCGTGTTGAAACTTTTTTAATCTGTCTCATTTCCTCCAAAGTAGTTTCACAGCATCGACATGTTTATTTGTTTGTATCCGAGAGCGAATGATTCATGATTCAAAAACCTTCATTTTCGTCTTCGTGCCTCTTCCTGTTTTGAGTACTGTCGCTATGTGATGGACAATAAAGTTTCTTTGAATCTTCACGACAGCAACATCCATGGGCGACACAAACAAACATGTCGGGAGTGTGGAAGTTTTTCAAAGTGAGAGAAACAGACATAGCACAAGCTATCTGCAATATATGCAACGCTACAGTACTTCGCGGGGGAACTTTGGTAAAAAAATTTCAACACCACAAATTTAATCAGGCACTTGGAAAAGATACACACAGAGGAGCATGTCGAGTTTAAGAAACGCAGCGCGGAGAAAGAAAAAGAAAAGCAAACTCTGAAACGGATGCTAAAGCAAACAACTTTAGACGGTGCTCGTGAGAAGGCAAGGGGTGTACAGAAACAAGTATTTATTGCCCCTAACGTGATCGGATCGGTGATCGGTTTATTTAAACTCACTGATAGGTGATCGGCACAAAAATCGTGATCGTGTAAAGCCTAGTGTTTTCCTTTCTATGTTTATTGGCATAAAATCACATCTTTCTTATTTTAATCATGTGGAGGCGACGCCACAGATGACCAGAGCTGTGCCCGTGGTTCCTGTGGCTCCCGTGGTTGCCAGCACCAAGCCAGAGGAGGCCAGAACCGTCCAGGAGGCAACACAGAAGATCAACTAAGCTAAGGAGGCTTTTCTTTCTTCTTCTGTTGCCTCTGACTGCTCCGCTCGTTCTACGCCTCGCACATGTGATTTGTGATCCATCATCAGTTAGTACTAGTGAAGATGCAGTGGCAGATCATGGCACTGGTATTAGATTAGCCAAGGTTCTGCATGGTTCTTTTCATCAAGGCGAAACCGGTCACGGTTTAAAATTCCAGCACCAGCTGGCAACAGTGAGTCACTTCAGAAGAGCAAAACTCCTCACTTTGACATGGATAATTCTGACGTAGAGTTTGTCAGTGCTGTGACCAATGAAGAGTGTAACTTCTCTCCCCTTGATGTTGATGTTTGTTTAGACCTTTGCAAAAACTTGAAGATTCATTTGGACCGTGCGAGTTTTCCAATTTCTGATTGCAAAGGCCCATTAGGTTCACCGTGTACAAATGAGAATGTAGAGGCTGATGGAAACTGCTTCTTCAGAGCCATCAGTCAAGCTGTGACTGGTTTATAGACACAGAAGTGGAAATTCAGGTTGCAGCAGATTGTTTACGATTAGATGTGTACACTTTTATCGATGGTCATGGGTTGAAGTGCAGCTCTTGCAAGAAACAATTCTCACATTGTTTATATTTATGGATGTATTTGTTTTATATGGAAGCAGTTACCATAATCCAAATTAAAATAAGAATATAATAACAGAAATGCTTTTTCATTTTAAGAACGAAGCTGCATTATTTGACTCATAATTAAAATGGTTAATAAGTCATTCAATCTGCATTTTCATTTTCTTCTTCAAGACTGCTCATTCTTGTACTTAATTCAAATGAAGGAAAACACATTTGAGATTCAATTTTCAAAACATGCACCAGCAAAGAGTTCCCAAAATTCAATATGAAATGTAAAATTCAAAAATGAAAAAGCAATAGCAGAATGCTTTTTCATTTTAAGAACAAAGCTGCATTATTTGACTCATAATTAAAATCATAAATAAATATTGCTATATGCATTTTCATTTTCTTATTCGTGTCGCACCTTTTATGACACAATCAAAAAGAAAACTGAGAGCATTGCTTTTTAATTTTCGTGGTCCTGCCCTGCACAAGAGTTACCACAACTGGAAAACGAAATCGCAATCTCAAAGTAAGCGCGCGGCGCAGGAAAGTGACGTCAGCAGCTCTCCACCTCCGCTGTGGGTATGGCGGTATGACGCCAAGTGTCATTTGCCTCCTTTTATGTGTAAATTCTAATGTTTGTGAATTTAATAAATGTATATATATACTGTATATTTAAAAAAACAAAACAAAACAAAAAAAAGTATAGCGGTATGACACCACTTTGCCATCGTTACTTTTCACGTCATTGAAGTTGTCGGTAAACGAGATTTAAATCGCCGAAAAACGTGGACCACTGACGGATCTCGTTGGTCGGACAGATTTGAGCATGGCGCACATTGACACAATTGTTCAAACCCTGCTGGATTTAGCTTCCCAGGTGGAGTTGAATAGTGTATCTGAATTTGATGCTCGGGACCGAGTTGAGCAGGTATTCTGCCGTCCCAGATACGGACGCAAACAAGGTTGCCCTAGCCAACCTGTTGTCAGTTATGGAACACCTTGATGCACCAGCACAACATCAAAGCTAAAGCTATTTGTTACATGGGTGGAGTAACAGCTGTTCGGCGTCGGCCACCAGTCCATCCGTCGCAGGATGTGATGCAACGGATCATTGCTTCCGTTCGGCGTGGGCCACCAGTCATCCGACGAAGGATGCGAAGCAACAGATCAATCCGTCGACTGGTGGCAGATGCTGGTGCGAGATCTGTCAGTGGTCCACGTTATTCGGCGATTTAAATCTCGATTACCGGCAACTTCAATGACTTCAATCTTTTTTTTTTCTTTTTAAATAAAAAATTATATATATATATATATATCTTTATTAAATTCACAAACATTAGAATTTACACATAACAGGAGGCAAATGACACTTGGCGTCATACCGCCATACCCACAGGTGGAGTGCTGCTGACGTCACTTTCCTGCGCCACGCGCTTACTTTGAGATTGCGATTTCGTTTTCGAGTTGTGGTAACTCTTGTGCAGGGCAGGACCACGAAAATTAAAAAGCAATGCCCTCAGTTTTCTTTTTGATTGTGTCATAAAAGGTGCGACACAAATAAGAAAATGAAAATGCATATAGCAATATTTATTAATGATTTTAATTATGAGTCAAATAATGCAGCTTCGTTCTTAAAATGAAAAAGCATTCTGCTATTGCTTTTTCATTTTTGAATTTTACATTTCATATTGAATTTTGGTAACTCTTTGCTGGTGCATGTTTTGAAAATTAAATCTCAAATGTGTTTTCCTTCATTTGAATTAAGTACAAGAATGAGCAGTCATGAATAAGAAAATGAAAATGCAGTTTGGATTATTTATTAACGATTTTCTTTATGAGTCAAATAATGCAGCTTCGTTCTTAAAATGAAAAAGCATTTCTGCGGTCATGTTTCACCTCCAGTCAACACGCAGTGGTTCACATGAAGGTCCAAGAGGCCTACAGACCTACACAGAGTCTGGATGTGGCAGCACAGTGGCATCATTGTCTTTGTTGTGTTGTTTGGTCATTGTGATCCAATGTAATGTGAGAGAAGGACGAGTGCAGTTCTATTGGAGTGAGTTTCTTACAAATACAGATCGCACGATTTCTATCCCAATTGTTAAGTGGGAAAGAGACCTGTCTCTCCAGCCTCACTCTAATTTCTGGAGAACAATCTGCCTGAACACCTTTTCACTGATAAAACAACCTATTCTACAATTAATACATTTTAAAGTACTCCACAGGATCCACTACACTGGACAGCGGATGTTTCAGATGGGCATGACCGCCTCTCAGACCTGCTCACACTGCACAGTTAATGTCCCAGATAATTACCTACACGCTGCATGGCATTGCCCACCAGTAAATAAATTCTGGCACGTAGTATGCAATGATCTATCAGCACAGGTTGGTTACAACATCACAGCCACTCCTTCTTTTTGTCTCATAGGGGACCTCAGTGATATCACATCAGATAAGGCAGAATCTCGCATGCTGATCACCTCCTTATCTATCGCTAAGAAAACAATCCTCACAAACTGGAAAACAAAACAACACCTGCACATTGCACAATATAGGAACTTACTGTTAGACCACACCTCCTTGGTAGGAATGTCTGCTTCATCCTATAACTAAGTAGTAATCAATCAATAGCTGAGGCTGCTGGTTGATGTGGGCAGCCGTGGTGGGGGGTCGGGGGTTGGGTGGGTGGTGCTCTGGTCTGGGGGCCCCCTTGTTGGTGGGAGGGCTGGTCCGTCCCTGTGTCTGGGGACTGGCGCTGGATCGTACGCGGTGGGGTCGCATGCCTGGGGTGGGGCTGCGCGTTCGCCGGCTACCGCTCCTGTGTGCCCGGGTGGTGCGGTGCGGTGGGGGGCGGGCCCCCTTTGGCTCCTGGATCCCTGTGGTGTCCCCGGCCCCGATGTCGCTGAGGGGACGCCCTGACCAGGAGTCCCCCTGGTCACATAATAGGTGTTTTTTTTTTGTTTTTTTTTCCTTAAATTTTTAATTTATTTATTTATTTTCTTCTGTTTCGGGGGATTTGTGTCTTGGGTGGTCGCTGCCCGGCCTTCTGGCCTTAAGACCCTCTCCAATCTTAATAGCATTATAGACACTTAGGGCCTGGGGGGGTGGTTCGTGCACTGCGGCCGCCGCCCTGCTCAGCAGCAGTGTGGTTGCCCCAGGGCCTTACCACCCCTCCATTTTAAACGCACCATAGTTCAACACACCAGCAAGTGCACATATACACACACTGACACCCCTACACACAGTGGGGTCGGCCTGCTAGCGGGGGCGGGATCCGGCATCTTTCCCACTCTGGATGGGCCCTGTGCAGTCCGGTGCCCCTGGGGTGCGAGACCGGCTGGGCCTATGGGGACCTCGCCACTTGCGGCGATGCGCCATACTGGGTCCGTAGGGGGGGGGCATCTGGGTGCCCGGGCCTGCCTTGGGTACCGATCCTCCCGGTGGGTGAAGGGGCTGGGTCCTGTCATGGGGATGAGTCCGGTCTCGCTTGCCCTGGGGGGCCCCCGTCCAGAGGACGGGCTCTGCTGTCTGTTCGCCCTGGGTGGTGTCCCTTCTCCTTGGGGTATCTGCCTCCTTGTCATCTTGCCCTGGCTCCTCGTGGGGCGGGTGCCCTCTGGTCCGGGGGCCTGCTGCTCCGGGCCTCTTCCTGGCCGGCATTGCGGCGGGTGTGCCGTGTCCGGGCCCCGCCGCCCTGGGCTCGTCGCTGGCGTGGGGCGGTTGCGGCCTCGGAGGCCGCACTATTTGGCAGCCTACTTCCAGTGACGTACTTAAACACATCCACTCCCACATTCAGGTACACACACCACCACATCCACACACACACACACACACACACACACGCACACACACACGCACGCACACACACACACACACACAGGAGCAGCAGCTCGAATTGGCTGAGAGCTAAATATCTTCTTATCTTACTGGGTGTAAATGAATCTGTCCATTTTTTAAATGTCAAAATTTAACATTTGGTTTCTATTTTTTCAGATATTATTTCCGTCAAATTCATTTGAATCAACAGAAGAAGAAAATCAGTGTGTAGTTCAAACTTTGTGCGTCTTTGTGTTCAGTTTTTCTGCTGTAGTTGTGCTTTTCTTTTCATTCCAGATGAATTCCACTCAATTTCCTTTTCAAACCTTGTAGGTGTTGAGTGAGCTGCAGCGCCCCCTGGCTACAAGTTTCATACTGTGACTCTGCCGACCAAGGTAAAAAACCAACAAACTCTGACACTTTGCTGAGGTCCTCCTTGGAGGAGCTGAAGGTGCAGAACCTTCTCAGGCCTCTCTGAGGAGGAACTTGCGGCTGTCGGTCCTCTGCTGCCCCCTGCTGGTCACACAGGCCTCTTACACCTCCGTTTGTCTGTTCAGCACATATTCAATTTTTGAATGGCTCTATAAACGTCACTGATGAGACGATTTTATGATTCCTGCAGTTAAATGTTTTTAATTCCAAATCTGCAAAAACCTTTTGATCGATGAAGACAGAGTTGATTAAAATGATTTCAAAATTGACCCGTTTGAGAAAAGCTGCACTGTGGCATTGTTTGCATGTTGTTTTAGCTCTCAGTGGCTTCATTTCGCATTTTTCTTAAAAGCTTCGTTTAGTGGTCCATTGTGGTCAATGGGACACTGAACATCCGCTTTGTGTGCCCGAGTTTTAAGAGGATCAGGTGCGGACATTTTAGCATTTAAATTATTATGGCTTATTAGCATAGGTACGTAGTACCTCACCTGTCCGTTCTTTTTACAGTGCTTCCTGAACACCTCACCGGCACACTACAGCCGCCTGCTAGCACAAAGCTGCGCAGAGCCTCCTCGTTGTTCTCCTCACCTGGAGGACGCTTGGTGATCAAGACCTGTGGCCCAAAACTCGGTCCTATAAGATAAGTGCAGGAACACTGCCGCTTCGCCCGCACTTGATTGTGCTAGTCGCCCCGTACAGACGGTGGACGGTGCATGTTGCTTCCGTCCCGCCTTGGTTTTACTTGTTGTTTTTCCGTTCTCGTTGTGTTTTTCTTCGTTTGCTTACGTCGCCACTGCTGACCCTCAGACAGCAGACGTTACACTATCAAGTCGCCGGTCCAGCTACAGTGGTGTGCGTGCGTGTATGCGTGTGCGTGGTTGGTGGGAACTTGTTGCGCGTGTGTGTGTGTGTGTGTGTGTGTGTGTGTGTGTGTGTGTGTGTGTGTGTGTGTGTGTGTGTGTGTGTGTGTCATTGCATTGTTTGTTTGTTTTTCTTGCTATTTCAGTACATGTGACAGATTTTAGGGAACTTTTAGTAACCAACTGTTTATCTTTTCTTTTGTAGTCGCTGAGAGCTGCTGGTGGTGGCGGTGTCCCGGGTGGTGGGCCCCTTCGAGTGCTATGACCCGGGATTGTGGTTGTTTTCTTCTTTTTTTTTGCACTTCACTTTCTTTGCAGGTGTGTCACGTGTGAGTGGGGTGTTCCTTGTTTTCTTTGGTTCCTCCCCCGTTTGGCCCCCTCATCGGTAAGCCTCAGTTTCTACACCAAGAATAAGGAGCTCAGTAGCTCCGTTTTAAGTGTTGGTCTGTTTGTTCCTTTTATTTTTAAATGTTGAATAAAAGTTGGTTTGATATTTTAAACATTCTGAACCACGTCTCCTACTCCTTCCTCGTAGAACTTACCTGTGTGCCTAATTATTACTTTTGTGTTTAGTAGAACTCCCTGGGTGAAATTCCCAGGGTGGCGTTGTCGGTTCCTTTTCATTTTGTTAAATTCCCAATATTAAATCTTGCTTTATCAGATAGCCATAACCACTCTCATCGCCACAGGATATTTGAGTCAACTGAGTCAAACTGTCGTGTCTACTTCCCAGTCTCAATAAAAATGTTCACTACTGCTTTGTGCGAGCTTCTTAAATGGAGGTTTGTCGGGGTTTTTCCCTTTTTAGAAGCAAGCCACATATTTTGTGTCTTTCCACCACAAGACATTGGCTTTTGTCACTGTCTTCGTCGTATTGGGAAAAAGTGGCATATCGGACTTTCCCGCCGCGAGTCGCTCGTCAACATACTGCTGTGAAAGAGGGGTGACGTTGTGGTGAATTCTTCTGGTGGATTCAGGTGATGTAGATGTTGAAGGAGTCTTCACTGACACAGACTTAGTTGGATAAAAACTGGTTTATTTCAAAGAAGTCAAGAGTCAGACAGGCACCTAGAACGCCTGGGGATGTCTCTGGGCCAGATGTGAGCAACTCCAATGATCCTTTGTTCACATCACCTCTTATACCCCCAGCAACCAGGGAGGAAGATACAGGAAGTGGAGGAGGATGTATGCATTCCATAGTTGCACCCCCAATGGCCATCTGGTTTCAATTTGGTGGACCTTGGCAACGACAAGACCATATATGGACCCTAACGTCCTTAGGGAAAGAGTGCCACAGCGGGTTCACCGCTGAGTTCACATCAGGCCATACACATAAGATCACATGAGGACATATGCATAGATTCAGATACTACATATTTCCCCCCTTCGAGACTTCATAAAGTCTCGAAACAAACAGAAGATACCCACACATGATACATGGATAGTAAAGAATGTAAATTCAAACACAAAGTACCCGCTTGATGAGGTAGTAGTTATTACATACAACATAGTGATTATGAGCAACACTGTAAATTTGTAGAGTGTGAGAGCGAAAAACCTATCAGACAGCCATCTTTCAGTTAAAAACCATCACAATCCTTCTAGATAGGAAAATTCTCTCACGGCCCCTCTGTCCTAGGCGACCACCTTACGGCCCTCCAAATCAACTCTGTAGAAAAACAGCATTCAGGGAAAACGTTGGCAAACACACACATGAGAAACTCAAAAATAAAATCAAACATCCAGGGCTTGGCTGGTCATCCCATCGGACCTACACCGTGGACCTTTCCCTGCCTAACACCCCTTTCCCTGTTCTCCAAAACAAAGAAAAAGATTGAGTTCCCATAAGCATCTGCCTACTGATAAAATCCCCCAAATAACTTTATTCTCTAAAACATCAATTTCGTGTTGCAATTCAGATTAATTCAGATTAAATACAAACAAACACAGTGGTTAATACACAGTAGTTTCATTGAGTTCTGTTGTTCACAGTCCCCTGATGCAGGATCTTCACGTGTTCTGCGTCCTCATTCAGGGTTCTCCAGTGATTTCAGCTTATTTGAGTCTCTGAGTCCATTCTGAATCTAGTTGACACCCCCACGTAGGCTCCCCAACTATTGTCCTGAAACAGAGAAAATATCTGCCAGTATCTTTGTACACAGAACATCACACATGTAATTCCATTACAAGAGATACGTCAAACATCAAACATCAAACATCAAACATGAGTAAACATACTATTTCCCCCCTTGGGCGCTCGCCCACAAGGAAGAGAATAGAAACATACAAAAAGAAAAGAAATATAATATAATATACATCTGCCACTACGAATATTTATCCACCACAGTGGTGGTAATCTCCTCCTCCTCAACATCCTTGAGGAGCGGCATCTGAACCGCATCGCCAGGCATGACTACACCTATCCATCGGAGTATCATCGCCTTTGCACACGTCAACGACAGCGTGCAAACACAAAACAATATTCCCAATGACACAACGACCGCGCTAAAGACCTGTAGAAGCATAACTCCCACAGGACCAAACCTATCATGAAGCCATGTACTCGCAGATGTCCCTGCGCTTTCCGAGGGACCAAACGCATCCCTAATTTTTCTCAACGCTTCAATCACATTGGTCATATTGTCCGCATTATCAGGAATCAAAGTGTAGCATGCATCACCTGTTAGGTTCAATGCCACGCACAAACCTCCTTGCTTGGCCAGAATATAATCAAGGGCCATGTCGTGTTTCAACAGAGTTAGTCTGTGACTCCTCTGCGCAAAAGCCCTTTATAGTCTCATTTGCAAAACCTTGTAGCGTATATGTGATATTGTCAATATGTTCCGCTAAAAATACAACCCCATACCATGGGAGTAAACCCAGGCCCCATTTTTCTCCCAAGCTGATTCTCCAATGATAAGACTCGAGATTGTGAAACTCGGCCAAGTCCCTCTTGAGTCTAGATCCTGGAGCAGCCGCAGAGCTGCTGTTGTTGGAATCAGCGCTTACCTGAAGCGCAAAAACTTCATACGGGAGTTTCAATGTAGCCATGTAGCAACATCCAACCCAATTATGGGGCAAAAATAAGTAAGCTGCGTCCCCACATATCCACCAGATGTCCTTGAAAGTGCCAATAGTCACATCTGCAGGCAAACGATCATTCACGACCATTATGGATATGTCCGGCCTATTTTTATTTCCCTTGAAAGTTACTGGATACAACTTTCCTCTATAAGACCGATCCGGATTGGTCACCGTCATGAGATATTGTCTGCAATCTGACACCCCTAAAAACACACTCTTACCAGCATATGTATCATTGGCACAAAAACATGTAGGAACTCTTTCCGTTTTCACGTCGATAGAATCAGGTACTGCTGTTAAAAGATCATCCTGTTGATCCAATAGATTAATGTATGGCAGCCCTCTGTAAGGATCGCAAACACCGGTATTTACATCCAACGACACATTTCGCGATCTTAGGTCCATGCCCCTTTGGAGATGAAAAAGCCATGTCAACAAAGAAAATTGACACTCGTAAGACAACGGCTCTGCTACGGCCTCTAGAATTGAGGGCCAAGTGCTTGGTGAAGGCACTCTTACGATGCATGGTCCTTTGACGGATGCTTGTGATCTTACTGCATGAGTCAGCTGTTGAAACCACAAATTTTTCGCCGCAAATAGATCCGAAATCTCTAGGACAGATGAATCAAATCCATACGCCTTCCATCGATAATCACGTTTCGCCTTGACACGCAAAGTTTTGTGTTGCCCTTCTGAAATCATACCAACCGGCATGGTATATTGAGCCGCGTCGGAGGAATCACTGAACTCCCCCTCTAAATCTCTCTCGGGCAAATTACTTCCCGTCTCAACAGGAAGTGACTTCGATTCCGGCACTACTACGGTTACAATGGTGGTTCTAAGAACTGAATTCTTTGTATTCGAAGAATCTGAAGTTGTTTTCCCTTGGCTATCATGGAAAACACAAAAATAGGAACCTTGATCCTCCAGTTGGACTGTATGTATGAATATACTACAATCACCTTCAATGTGTCCTGGTCCGCGATCATTAATGAACCCAAATTTATCGCCGGGCGTATACTTGGAAAAATCAAGACGCTTTCCATTCGGAGTAACCCAACGCAAATGAGGTGACCCAGAGACAACTACACCCAAAGTGCAATCACAAGGAAGTACAGCTTTCTCCCCTACTGTCACTTCTACGGTGTGCCTTGTGATAATTTCAACTTGTACACTGGAATCCTCATCAGCTGTCTCTACTGTTAGATCACGAATTTCCGTCTGAGGATCAGGAAAATTCCCCCCTTTCTTTACTACTGAACCCTGTAAGGCTACTTCCAGGTCAATTTGAATCTCAGGTTTTATCTGCAACATTTGGGATGTCTTTGAAATGGGTTTTGTTGTAACAACTGTAGTTGTCACAGTAGTAGGGTGAGCCACACTGTCACCTTTCGAAGACAGAGTCGTTTCCGCCTGTGGTGTCGTCATCGTAGGAGTAGTAACAGCTTGTAGAGGGATATGAGTACTGGAAGGTGTTGTCAACAGCGTCGTAGTCTGCTGAGTAGTAATTTGTGAAGTTGTGGCCTGTAAAGTTGTTAGATATGGAGTTGTGGTTTGTAGTACAACATCATCCACTATCACACCCTGGTGCAAAAGATCCCGCTCCCGTTTGGTCACTGCACTCGTAGGTCGTGCAGCAGACACCGGTTTCTGAACCTCCTTCTTCACCGTTCGCACCGTTTTAGGAACGTCACCGCTCGTTGGAATCAGAGTTACAATAGTGATTTTAAGAGGCACAGTTCTCCAACTGTCCATCCCCTTGTCATCTGCAGGCCGATAAGTAGTTAAGGTGCACGTGAATATACCCCTATCTGTTTCTTGAACATCAGAGACCTGTCATAACCACTGCTTGTTTTTTCTCTTTACGTTTATTATCACCTAATTGCAACTGATTAAGTTTTCTGAGAGTCTCTTGATCTTGAGTTCTCTGGTCCAACTCCTTCTTGCGAAATAGTTCAACTTGATGGGCAATGTGATCAATGTACACGCTTTTGGCCATGCTTCCGAGACCAACCACCTCTGCTAATTTACTGCGTACTGCCAGTGGCAGCCCCTGTTGGATTTTAGTCCGCACAATAGATTGTTCCATTTGATTAGCGTCTGGATCATTGCCTGTGACATTTCTCCAAGATTGGAGAGCTCTTGACACATAAGCCCTGGGATTTTCTTGATTTCCCAACGGCTCCATTAGAATGTTATCAGGGTGGACGTTTGTTGGGAATGCATCACGCAACGCACTCCAAAATTGACCTCTATATGCAGCAAATAATTCAGCATCATTTACCGCTGTACCTATGAAGCGAAGCATCCTAGCCTTCTGCAAAAGTTCCTCCATAGCAGGAACACCAATGAGACTAGCTAAAAGTCGCTTGATGTCACCCACTGCAGACTGTGTGCCTACCATAAGTTCCTCTAATTTTGAAATCCAAGGATGTGCCCCATCCTGGAGAATCGGTAGCTTCTCCAATATGTCTGACATGTCCGAATTTTGCCAAGGTTTATATTCAAAGTTTTGTCCGCGAACGACCACTGGGCACATTTTAGCAGATGCTTCTATTTTTCTTGAACGCAAGGCATAGCCTGATTGTTCCCTATGGAAAGATTTTTCTATTGACTCTAAGTCTCTTAATTGCCTTTCCAGTTTTCTACAGACCTCTGGAGTTTTGGCCTCACAGATGTCTGAACGACATTGCACTATTTTCTTTTCAAGTGTCCTGAGTGTGTGATCAAAGTCGGGATCATCTCCACTATCAGAGTCTGAGCTCTCATCAGAGGGATCTTGATGTATTTTCTTCGCTCTCCGGAGTTTAGATCCTAGTTTCTCTGCTCTGGCCAGCATCTTTTTAATGACAGGATCGTAGCCACCAATGGCCTCTCCCGAGTCACTATCACTATTGTCCAGCTCCAACTTTCTCATTTTACCCTCTAGTTTCCCCACTGCAGTAGGTTTAGTTTTCGTGGAAGGATACATTTTCACCGTTGTTTTCGCTTTCCCTGTCTCGAGTATTTTGTCCTGATCATCTTTAATGCTGTAATTACCTTTTTGCTTAATTACTGGAAGCTGTGGATAAATGTCCGCGTACTCCGTTTCCTTATAAGGTGGCGGATTTTTCACCGGAGCAGTATGCGAAAAAGGAGTATTGATTTTCTCCAGTAGTGTTGCTGTTGACTCCGTGGCTTTGGCAATTACTTCCATAGCCGTTTTATCTTTCCCTTCAGCCGCAGCTCTCAATTTTTGTCCCTCATCCTCAAAGAGCTGCAACATTGCGAGTTCAATTTCTCTCTTCTCAGCTCGCGATTTACCTTTTTTACCTTTTTTCTCTTTAGCCTTGTATATTGTAATGAGCACACTCATGGTTTGAATCACATCGGAATTGAAAGTACCTTCAACCGGCCAGGGTCTCTCAATATCTGCAAGCGTCGGCCAGATATCCACTTCTTAGAGGCTTCTGTTAAACCTTTAACAAGCGGATTCTTTTTCTGCACCACCTCGGTGTTATAGGTTTAGCAACCACCTCCGTCATTTTCTTTCTTTTGCAGGACTTATTTACTGTAAAAAGAACTGAAAGGTTTCCGATATGGGCTCTTAATCTAAAAAATAAACTCAGTTATGAATTCAAAAAAATTGACCCTTAATTTTCAAAAACTACAATAACAAAGATAAAGCAAGATAATATGCACCGAGCCAGGAAGAGACAATAGATTTAAGAATGACCTGTAAAAAATCAGAAGATACAAGAATGGTGTGAAAGGTGTAAAAACGTATTTTGTGTCCTTCCGAACCTGTTCAAAAGGATAGATTTCACTGGCCTTAAATGCAAGACCTCTATGCCAACAGGGCAACTCGTCCTCCTGTGTACCTCCAAAGGAAACAGGCTCAGATGAATCACAAATACGGAAACAGAAAAGAGAAAAATTAGGTAATAAATAAACTGGTGAACTTCTCGAAAGAAAACACAAAGCTTATTTACCTTTTTATTATTAATTATTGAGAAATCATTATTTTAGTTTATAAAGTTATAAACAATCATTATCAAATTATAAACAGCCATCAACAAAAGTTAATAAACCGCTCTATTATCGCCAACCTATTCCCCTTTTTTTTTTCAAAAAACCGTGAGGAGGGGGCGAGGAAAAAGAGACACCCCCACTTGTAGGAGGAGCAAACAAGCTCCGCCCCTTAAAGCAGGGAAGAACTCCCAGTCCAAACTTGACCACCGAAGGTGAAACACCCAACTCAGCTCCTGGGGAGCCAGGCGCACCAGCCCCTGACTGACCACTCAAAGACCGACCACACCCAATCCAAAAACCTTCAAGGCCAAAATAACCCCAAAATAAACTAAAAGAAAATGCACACAATCCTTATGAGAAAAGAAAAACCCACAAAATCACCCAATCCTAAAACAAACAAAAAGAAAATACTTTATTTCAACACATTTCGTTGTCCAGCCCCCCTTGCACGCACTCACAGCTCCGGCTGTTCCTTCACATCCAGCATCACAAGCACGCAAGAGCCAGCACATTCAACGCATGCAAGTGTTGGTGCAACAGAAAGTCACTGATGAGGCTCCTCTCCTCACCACCGCAACAGAGACCTTCAAATGTCAGCTAAGCAAAGTCCTCATTTGGGCTCATAGAATTCAACTTTAAAATATTCTAATGAACAATAAAAAGTCCTAGCTGGGGCTCATAAGTTAACTAGATGTTGAAAGACATATGTCCCTCTAACACCTTATATTCAGCCTATTCAAAAGTCCCCAGTAGGCTCATAAATTTAACAATGAGGGAATCAGTTCAACCTCTCCACATACACCACTATATTTCTAAAATCAGCTCTAACACAGGTGATGTAAAACTCCAAGCTTCCAACTTCTCCACACACAAAGAACATCAAGACAGACAGACACACAGAGAACAAAGACCCCAGTCACTCCTCCTCTCATTCACACACACACGCACATCCCCCCAAAAGAAAAAACACAGACAACGGTACCCGACAAAAATAACACAGTCACACACTCCTAACCGGCATATCAACTACGGCCGCAAAGAAAAAGACTACAGCATAAAAATTATGCAAACTAAATTTGTGCTACCTTGAAGTGTGGATATCAGATCAAACGGCATCAAACATCACTCGTCAGCATATGCCAGAGAGGTCATTTACAACCTGATATTTAACCCACAGTTCCAGCCGCCCGAAAGCTGCTGACCAGAATATCCCTAACGGACACCCAGGATTTCACGGCCACGTATGCTAGACGGCCTCCCAGAGGGCTTAGGTCAAATCCCGCGGCAGCTCGAGCGAACGTCCCAGACGCTCAAAAAACACGCGCACTCTTCTTATGCAATCCAGGGCATCCCTAAATGTAGAAACACTTGGTGTGCATTCTACATCTCTTCCTAGAGAACTCGCAATGAATCCCCTAAGGCTTCCAATCTTTCACCCAACAGTGAAACCTCCTGGAGCATCTTAAAATAAAAAATAAAACACTTCACTAAAAAGTGAATTTCCCAAGGGATCCTAAACCACTTAAAAATAAAAAAGAATTTTGATGAAGGGTCCTACAACATCAACACACAAATCCACACCCACACAAATGATCTTTACACAGTGTGGCCAGACAGCACCAAAGGCCTAACTGAACCAGCCAGCACTCCTAAGATAAAAGGAACAAAGCGCTTTATTACCTTTTGTCGACAAGGAGCAGCAGCCAGGTCAAGAAAGCAGATGGCGACAGCGTCAGCAGCCACAGCAGATCCTGTTCGTGACGCCAAAATTGTGGTGAATTCTTCTGGTGGATTCAGGTGATGTAGATGTTGAAGGAGTCTTCACTGACACAGACTTAGTTGGATAAAAACTGGTTTATTTCAAAGAAGTCAAGAGTCAGACAGGCACCTAGAACGCCTGGGGATGTCTCTGGGCCAGATGTGAGCAACTCCAATGATCCTTTGTTCACATCACCTCTTATACCCCCAGCAACCAGGGAGGAAGATACAGGAAGTGGAGGAGGATGTATGCATTCCATAGTTGCACCCCCAATGGCCATCTGGTTTCAATTTGGTGGACCTTGGCAACGACAAGACCATATATGGACCCTAACGTCCTTAGGGAAAGAGTGCCACAGCGGGTTCACCGCTGAGTTCACATCAGGCCATACACATAAGATCACATGAGGACATATGCATAGATTCAGATACTACAACGTCACAGAACGCGACGTGCATTTAGGTGCTGCTGCGTAAAACGCAAACATTTTCCTGGGCAAGTATTCATTTGACAGACGTAAACGAAGTGAAATATGACTTCAATTTAAGTTTGTTTTAGTTTGTTTTTATAAACACACAAAAAAGTTTGAGTTAGTTATCGTTTTTGAAAAAAGTTCTTGACTTCTACTTTAGAGATATTGATGACGAGTTGTTGTATATAAACGGTGTGACTGTGGTTCGGCAAGCGGTGGTGCTGTCTGTACATAGCTTAGCAAACGGCTAGCGCTAGCACCCCCTTTCAATGCCAGAGTGAAAAGATCCACACAGAGTGTTATGACCCACGGGTGGGTCTAGGTGCCTCTATCTTTGTGTCTGTGTGTGTGTCTGACAGTGGATGACGCCTTGCAGGTGCGGTCCTGGATGTCGGCTGCTGATTGGACGCGCCACGGCTGAGAAGGAGGAGCAGTCGAGCCAGCCTGACGTCGTCCCTCCTCCGCTCCCAACTCTGCAGTTAGTCACTTCTGAAATGGTGTTAGAGCACGCAGCCGTAGGTAGTGATGGCCGATCGAGGCTTTGTTGAAGCTTCGACACTTGTTTCAAAAAATGGTTCATTACTCGAGGCTTCAATGACATAGTGCTCGAGGAGGTCATCTAGTGCTCAATAAAATGAAGTGCAATGGAAACGTGTTCATTGTTTCATAGATTGTTTGGGATTTGATTCGCCATGCATTTTTGTTGGACAACACTACATGCTTGTATGGTTCAATGCTGACACAATAAAATAAAAATGAAAAATAAAGACAATGTCTCTTTTTTGGCACGACTGATTGTAGTAGACTATAGCTCTTATACTTAGCCTGACAGTTTGTGCAATGAATTATATTATATCCTAAAACAAGACTAAATAGCCCATAGTTTAAAGATATGTTCAATAGTAAGTGTTCAGTGGGTCAGATGTCAAATGTGATCTATTTAAAATGTAGAATAGATGAGCTAAATAACACATATATAATACACATTGATGGGAATTGAACCGTCGCCTCAGTCTTGCAAGTCCAAGATTGTCATAATGTACCACAAACCCAAATCACACTCCCTTTTTCATCGAAGCTGTTTGAGTAGCATTAGCACACCGTGATTCCTCATCAACTACAGGCCTACACTTCAAATAATTATGAGAAAAATCCAACGTAAAGAGAGCACTTCCATTAGGAAATAGTCAACATGAAATTTCGTCTTCTACTGACACCTGCTGGTCAAATTGAATAGTTGCAAATATTGTGAACAAGTTGTCATCTAATTCTAATCCTAAACAATATGGCCATTCCAAGTCAAGTATTAAGACAATTAATCAGGTTTGTACTGCTTGATTGAACACATTCATCCCGTTCCAGTGCACTAAAACCCACTTCCCTTCAGGACCGTGTCAGCGAAGCCAAAACTTCCTTGAGTGACGCTGTTTCCCAGCATGCAATGCGAGCTAGCGATTCACAATACTATTCCATCACAAACATGGATGTAAAAAATAAAAAGGGACGAAAAGAAAAACGAAACTTCAGGAACACCAACCATTGCAATACAAGCAGAACTGGGCCGAAGTTTGATATTATGTACACTATAATACAGCCTTCTGGTGGACAAGCCATACTATTTAAGCCGTGTCCTCCTATGGAACTTCCGTGGGTGGAAGCTCATCGTAGAGGTCACGTGCTGGTTGCACGTCACTCCACCGATCACCTCAGGGAAGGTCTGAGACAAGATCGTTGCCCTTGCAGGGTATCTGATTCAGGTGAGTATATGGAAAACACGGGTCAATGTGGTCAGTCGTAACAAGAGAAGCTTGCTGGCGAAAATAATGCACTACAAGTGGATGTCACACTTTTTTTTTTGTTTTGTATGAGCATTTAAAAAAAACAACAACATAATAAAATGGATTTTGACCATGTATGTTTTGGAGTTCATTGAAAGAGGTTAATATATATATGTGCGTGTGTGTGTGTGTAACTTTAACTAACTTATCTACTATCTAGGGATCTATCTACTACTAACTCTCAAAAAACTAACGGATAACCAAGAGCGGGGGGGGGGGGGGGGGGGGTTAAAATGAGCACAGTAATGGTTACGCAGCATAAAGTGTATCTTCAGTCGTCGATTGTATGTGTGGGAGTCCCTCGGGTTCAGCCCAGCTGATTTAGTGTTCGGTGAGAGGACCCTCGCGTCTGTTAAGGGGTAAGTGGCTTTCCAATGTTAAATGAGTAGAGAATAATGTGTCTTTTTTTTTCGTGAATGCTTACATCGTGCTTGTGAAACTGCTCACAAAACTCTTGTCGCCAGCCAGTCTAAAATGAAGCGGCAGTTTGACAAGAAAGCTGTGGCTCGAGTTTTTGAGACAGGCGACCGAGTGTTGGTATTGTTGCCGTTACCCGGTTCCGGTTTGCAGGCTCGTTTTTCTGGTCCGTATGTCGTGGAGCGCAAACTTTCCGATACAGATTATGTAGTGCACACTCCTGATAGAAAACGATCGTCCCGCGTCTGCCACATCAAAATGTTGAAAAGTTACGCCCGGTTCACACTGGACGTGGAAGCGAAGCGCCGCGCCGAGCGCTTCCAATCAGCGCCCATGTTAATCAATGAGTGTGTTTACATGCAGAGCTTAATCGGACTAAGCAATAATTCGGTTTTCTCGTCCAATCGGAGTTCTCACCTTTGTCCCGTATCCATGCAGCTGAGAAATTCAAATTATTGACGGGAACGTGTCCTCCTCCCAACAGTAGGGGGTGGAGTGAGTCTTTTCAGCCGGTCAGCTGCTTTCGGTTGACATATTACATCATTATGTATGCATTCATAATGTACGTGTTACTTGCTTTGCAGATAAGGTGTACCCTATTTCTTGTGCTCATGGTTATTTTAAAAGGCAGACAAGAACGTTGTTTTCGGAGCAGGTGTTTACACGCACGTGAGTTCTCCGATCATAATCGGACTAAGGCAATAATTCGATTTTCTCTAGTGCCATGTAAACGCACTGAATGTAGTGGTTCAGACCAGACGCGAACAGGCGCGCGGCTCGTGCCATTCATTTCAATGGAAGCGGAAGCGCCACGAAGCGGAGCGCTGACGAATTTCGCGAGCGAGGCTCCAACTGGTTCACACCAGACGCGAACAGCTCTGCGACGGTCGACAAGCGCTTCTGCTCAGCTGCAGTCTTTTTTTCACTCCCACTTGAGCTTCTTTTTTTTTTTCTTCCCCCCCTCCCTCGCCCTGTAGCCAGCCCGCTCCGTAGCTTACTTTCGTGTGTGTGTGTGTGTGTGTGTGTGTGTGTGTGTGTGTGTGTGTGTGTAAATAAATAGAAACACACACTCAGGTGTCCATCTCAAGACAAGACCTCTTTCATAATGATCATTGACCGGCATCTCTAGGATCAAACAGACGTATTTTGATCAAGTCTTCCTCTGTGTGTGTGTGTGTGTGTGTGTGTGTGTGTGTGTGTGTGTGTGTGTGTGTGTGTGTTTAATCTCTCTCGCACTTTGATACAATGTACTGACAAATATAACATACAAATATGATATATGATCGAAATTTCATTTTGAAATGAGTTTATTTTGAAAATTCACCGGATTTTCTCGTTTTTATTGAGCGACTTCCTGTACTGTAGACGAGGATCGCTCGCGGCTCGCGCACGAAATAGAGCAGACGCCGAAACAACAAATGCATGCCGCGAGCCGCGTGCCTGTTCGCGTCTACTGTGAACCACCACATTGATTAACGTGGGCGCCGAATGAAAGCGCTCGGCGGCGCTTCGCTTCCACGTCCAGTGAACTGACGTTAAATGCATGGCGCGATCCGCGAGGGGAGCCGCGCGCCTGTTCGCGTCTGGTGTGAACTACTACATTGATTAACATGGGCGCCGAATGGAAGAGCTTGGCGCTTCGCGGCGCTTCGTGGCGCTTCCGCGTCTAGTGTGAACTGGGCGCTACGTCGCTTGGAAAAATGTGTCGCCTGAGCCTCCGCCCCCTCCGTGCCCATTGGCGGAGGGAGGGCTCATTGAAAAAAAAAAAAAAAAAAAAAAAAAAGAAATCGGTGTTCCTTCGGCGCGCCTGGGAAACTCTGAAATTATGAATAATTTAAGCTCGTTTTTGTCCCATTTGCCTGCATCAGCCCGTCATGATATTGTTAAATTAATTGAGAGCCACCCACTATTGTTTTCTGACCACCCCCGCCGTACGTCAGTTTTGCACCATGACATAGAAGTAGAGGGACATGCCACAAGTAAGCAGCACGCACACTGAATCAATATTGGGAAGTTAAGAAAGAAGCTTTGGCTCTCCTTCTGACAGTGCCCATCTTGATGTTAATTTTGGGTCAGGTTTTTACAGACCATAATGCCCTCGTAGATGCGGTGGTCTCTGCTCCTACAAGACTTCAATCTCCAGATTTGCCACAGGAAGGGGGGTTGATAATGTGTGGGCAGCTGCGTTATCATGTGTGGACTAGCTGCGGAATTCTTATTTCGTGGGAACTGAGGTTTTTCTTGTTTAATTTTGTTTGTAGGTATGTTAATAGGGTTTAGTTCTTAGGCGAGGGGGTGTTATGACCTACAGGTGGGTCTAGGTGCCTCTATCTTTGTGTCTGTGTGTGTGTGAGAGTGGATGACGCCTTGCAGGTGCGGTCCTGGATGTCGGCTGCTGATTGGACGCGCCACGGCTGAGAAGGAGGAGCAGTCGAGCCAGCCTGACGGTCATCCCTCCTCCGCTCCCAACTCTGCAGTTAGTCACTTCTGAAATGGTGTTAGAGCACGCTGCCGTAGGGGTGGGCTGCCATTTTCTTTGTCCCCTCTTTTCTCCTGTTTATTAAGTATGTAGGGAGGTTAGCCTTTCTGTATTTGGCTTCTCTTTCTTTCTTTAGTTAGTTCTTAAGGCGAGCTAGTTGGAGTTTGGTTTATTATTTTGGCCTGGGCCCACCCTGAAGCCTTTGCTGCCCACCGGTTAAGTTGTTTTGTTTATTTCATTTACTGATTAATAAAATGTTTTTTGTTGAAACTGCCAACTGCAGTGAAAAATTAATGAGGCTTGGGAGTGGGGGAAGGTGTCCTACACGTTGCGTCTCGGTCCCCCTAGACGGGACGTAACACAGAGTTTTCGCCGTGACAGCAGGTTGAGCTCCTACCGTGTTACAGGTGACGTCGTCACGTCAGCCTGTTCCATCCCTGCTAAATTCTTTAAAGAACTACCGTAAGTAAACTTTTAAATTATAATACGCTCTACACTAATTGTAATTTCCTGCCCGTGGTTCTATATTGCAACAGTTGACGGCTCATATCAGCAGATAAGCAGCAACAATCTGGGCATTGCGGGTGATTCATAAATGTGTCAGTTCTTATTAATTAGCCCATAAGTGTTGTACACCAGTGTGACACCAAATGCTTGTTGCTGACAGCAGTGAAGAAATGACACTCTAGTGGTTCTGCACATTAGTATAAATAGAGTGATTCTCTATCATTACATCACAGGACGGCGGCACTCTGACAGATTCCATGAACCTGGACACTGATGATCCAGACTCCGGTCCAGATGACACAACAGGCCACAGTGGAAACGGGTCAGAGCATGGACTGGCTGCTGAAAGGATACAGGTAGGTGGCGCTGTCATCCCAAGTTGTGTGGTGTGGAGGATCAGGGCCAAAGTTCCAGATGCTCACAGATGTGACTGTGGATTCAGGAGGAGTGTTTGAAGGCTGGACTCCCAACAGTGATTGGCTGCTGAGGACCTCTCAATCACAATCAGGTTTTTTAGTGGCTGTGAGATTGAAAGTGAGTGAACATCATTAAATAAAGAGCTCCTGCAGGGTCCCAATTTGACAAGTACACTGCTAGGTGTGCTGCTTCGTTTTCACCAAGGCCCTGTAGCATTCATGACTGACATTGAGGGAACGTTTCATCAAGTAAGAGTTTCCAACCAGGATGTAAACTTCTTACGCTTCCTCTGGTGGCCAGATGGGGACATTACAAAGAACCTACAAGAGCACAGGATGCTGGTCCACATCTTTGGGGCAGTGTCATCCCCAAGCTGTGCTTCATTCGCCCTGCTGAAAGCAGCCGACGACAATCAGCATGACTTCCCAGCCGAGGTTATAAACACTGTTTGTCAAAATTTCTACGTGGATGATTGTCTAAAGGCCGTCAGCACGGTGGAACAAGCAATACATCTGTACCAGCAGCTAACAGACCTGTGCGGTAGAGGTGGATTTAATCTCAATAAGTGGGTGAGCAATCATCGCTCGGTGCTGGCCGCCATTCCTGAAGAGCAGAGAGCTAAAGAGGTAAAAACACTTAACCTTGACAGAGACCAGCTCCCTATGGAGAGGGCCCTTGGAGCTCAGTGGGATGTACAGCAAGATACATTCACATTCAGCATCAAAACCAAGCTGGGATGGGATGAGGAAATCCCTCAGGTCATGGTACATCCCATATATAGTTTTTCAAGCGCCAAACTACAACAAAGGAACTCATCTATAACAAATCTACAACCTTGTAAGGGCAAAACCTACTTGTTTTAATTCTGATTAATAAACTAAAGCTTATTCGATTATCATTATGTTGTTTTTTTTAAACGCTCATACAAAACAAAAAAAGTGGAGGGAGAGTAGTCTGAATCGGGTTCTGGAGCATTGCTCTACCTCATCCATCGCACTCATGAGCGTCACATCCACTTGTAGTGCATCATTTCCACCAGCAAGCTTCTCCTGTTCGACCTTCCGCGAGGTGGTTGGTGGGGTGACGAGCACCCAGCACGTGACCTCTACGATGAGCTTCTACCCACGGAAGTGCCATAGGAAGACACGGATTAAATAGTATGGCTTGTCCACCAGAAGGCTGTATTATGGTGTACATAATATAAAACTTTGTCCCAGTTCTGCTTGTATTGCAGTGGTTGGTGTTCCTGAAGTTTCATTTTTCGTCCCTGTTTATTTTTTACATTCATGTTTGTGATGGAATAG
>NW_027466153.1:417500-422500 GCF_046127955.1 Nelusetta ayraudi
GCAATCAGCTCCGATGACCGTGGTGCTTGTAAATAAGGCAAATGCGCCATCTAGTGGGATGCAGCATGTTTATTCGTGTTGGAGCAATGGCAAGTACTACTAACAAAACAAAAGATGCACAGGGTAAAAAAAATAATCATAAACTCAAGCCCAACAAAGATAACAGATGGGCATAACTGTAACATTACATAGTAATGATTACTAGTACTACCAAAATTTCTCTATTTTACTTTTCAACTCGAACTTGAACTATTCATCCCCTTTTTTCAGCAGCCATTAAGACAAAAGGATGACACTTATGCATTGCATCAAACTGTGATGCACAAAATCAATTAAATTAAATCAAAACAATAAATTAAGTGTGCATTAAACAGGGGGCAGTGCAATATAGTACAGGACTCAACTGATATAGTGCAGTTAGGCAGTATAGCCTATAACAGCTGTTCAGCATCCATAGTAATCCACAGTCAGTGCCATAATCATCCAGTCAGTGTCATATTCATCCATAGTCAGTATAATATATATGATATTGCGCAGACCCTCGTCCTCCACCACATTAATTGGCCTGCAAGCCGTAGCCACACCCATTTAGCCCCCGCTGTTGAAAGTTGGCGTGTGGTGGACGCGGCCAGTGGTCTCCGTGCCACACCATCCAACGTGGTTTGCTTTACCTCAGAAGGGGGCGGAGGGCTCTCCGCGTCAGCTGTATGCTTCGCAGACAAGTGAAACGTAAGACTGCTCGTACTCCGGTGGAAACTAAATACAGCTTTACAGTAAATGCATATCACTTTTGTCCTGTCAAGACTGCCATCTGGCAGGGTTTTGAAGTGGAACTTTCCATTTACAATTGACGCCTTATCCATGTTAGTCCTTCCTAGTGCTCATCTACGCTCAGTGTCTTTTTCTTTTTTTTGTTGTGCTTACAAGCCGGCTGCAAGCGTGTGACTGTGTGCTGTGAGTCAATTCATTTCCCGTTTCCACAATCTACGGAGCGGCCAAAGGTTCAAAAAGCACTTTAATTAATTAATTGAATTAATTAACTATGTGGCAGGTGGGTTTGCCCCCACCTTCACGTCATCAATCACACCTGCGCCGGAGTGCAATCTTTGCGTCCCTCAGTGCGTTTACATGGTACTAGAGAAATTTGAATTATTGCCTTCGTCCGATTCTGATCGGAGTTTGAGAACTCCGATTGGAATCAGAGAACTCTGATTGAGACACCCAGATAATGCAATTTGAATTCTAATTTCTCGGCCATGTATACGCCTTAGTCGGACTATTAACTGGACAACGCAAGTGCGCACGCGCCACCGCACAACTACGTCGTCTAACAAAACAGACAGCGTGAAACAACCAGCAAACGCGAATAAGAATGTTGACATTTGGAGAGAGGATGAGACCGGGGCGGTGCTTTCTCTTTCAAAAGAGATGGACATATTAAAATAACACACAACAGAGACCTTTTTTAAAAGGGTAGCGCAGCAAATGCACGGCTTTGCGCAGCCCTGAACAAATACGTATTCGTTCGTATTTATATTTCTACCTTTTCGTTCACATTTTTTGTAAGTTAGAAGAATTTCAACTTTGTAAATAAAAGCACAGCAAAGAGATGTTTTTCTGATTTGTTTTCATTTCGATAATTTCGCTGTTATTCTCTGGAAACGGCACAAGCTTCCTCCACGGTCGGCACTTTAATGAGCGTGTGTATAACTGAAGACACCGTTCCTTTGCAAAACCTGTACACAAACTCTCCCACCAGTCTGCTCCGAACCCGCATCCAACAAGAACGAGAGTTTGGGGTCCGTGGCGACGGCACAAAGCGTAGCATCGAAGACATTGTGTTGTTTTAGCCCTCCAACAGCAAACAACGTTCTTGTCTCATGGTTATCTTTTAAAATAAGCATGAGCACAAGAAATAGGGTACAGCTTATCTGCAAAGTAAGTAACACGTACATTATGAACTGTCATTCTATATTGTAATGATGTAATATGTCAACCGAAAGCAGCTGACCAGCTGAAAAGGCTCACTCCACCCCCTACTGTTGGGAGGAGGACACGTTCCCGTCAGTAATTCAAATTTCTCAGTTGCATGTATAGGGGGACAAGGTGTGAACTCCGATTGGACGAGAAAACCAAATTATTGCTTAGTCCGATTAAACTCTTCCTGCAACTCCCCAGGTGGCATTGTCCCCCCAATTTTCCTTTATACCCACCATCTGAATTGTCTCCACCTCTGCCAGACCCTCCCCCTCGCCACATCTAGTCTTTTTTTGATAGGCTGCCCTCGCTATTAACCTCCCTCTCATCACAGCTTTAATTGTGTCCCACAGTATGGTAGTGTCTACTGGACTATCTATGTTCTCCTCCATAGAGCATTTAATCTCTTTCTTAACCTCCTCCAGTGTTTTTGGATTATTTAGCATACCCACATTTAATCTCCAAAGTGTGTTTTTCTTCCTCTTATTTAGACAAATAATTAGGTAATTAATACTGTGTCAGGACAAGTCAGTCGTTCCTATTTTACATTCCTCTATTCTGTATCTGTCTGTAATGTTAATAAAAAAAATAGTCCTCTGTAACGGGTGGAGGTCCCTCCAAACATCAAACATCCCGAGTTCGGCTAGAGAGACGTTGACAAGTTTCGACAGGCGGGTCTTGCTTCTGTTGCCATTAGTTGTGTCGAGTTTAGCTTTTAAATCATGTTGATTTAGCTCTTGTTGAGAGAGATGTGTTTCCTGTAGATCAGGCATGGCCAAACTACGGCGTGTCTCTCTCCGTCCCGCGTGAAGGCAGTCAAAAATCTAACCTAACTTAGAAATGACACTTGAACCTGCAATGAGTATTTTAGTCGTTCTAAATGAGTCCAACGTTAGAAAAAAAGGAGCGACCCGGACTTCCCACAGTCTCTTTTCTATTAACATGGGAATTCAATTTGAATAATTTGTCAACTAAAAACACCGGTCATACTAGAACATCCCTACCAGCTTTCTTCCCTTTATTCTCTGAATTTAATCAAAGAATCTTTGAAACTCTTGTAGCTTTTCTCTGGCTCGTGTCGCTGCTGATGCGTAGCCCCTCCAAGATCCCTCCTTGCACTGCCTCTCCGTCGTAGTGCGGGGCACCGAGTGCCGCAGGCCCCTCCGCACCCGTCGCCACCGCCGTCTTCTCCGCCAGGCCGCGTCTCACCAATTCCTCCTTTACCTCCTCTGCGCTGTTGTAGGTTCGAGTTCCCGTATCCCAGTGGGTCCTCATCTTGGTGAATGGCGTCTGGAACCGGATGCCCTTCTCCTTCAGGATTCTTTTAGCAGTGTTGTACTCCTTTCTCTTTTGGACCATCTCTGTCGCGTAATTGTGATGGAATGACGGTACTTTATTCCCCAGTTCTATTTTCTTTGTCCATAGCTCTCTCAGGACCCTCTCTTTGGTAGTAAATTCCAGAAAGTTAACAATGATGGGTCTCGGTTGGGCACCGTCCGCTGGCTTCTGTGCAAGTGAGCGGTGTGCTCTCTGAATTTGGAAATTAAAATGTGCTGGCAGGTGCAGTTTGCTTTTCAGCAGGTCTTCCACAAACTTGGCCACAGATTCTCCCTCCTCTCCTTCAGTGACTCCATAGATACGTAGGTTGTTTCTCCTCGGCCTGGACTCCAGGTCAGTTAACTTGTCCTGAAGAGCTTTTTGTTCTCTCAGTGATCTGACCAGAGCTTTTCAATCCGCGACTCAGCCTCGTTGATCTTGCCGGTCTGGAGCTCCTGTTCGGTGATGACTTTCGCAAGTTGTTGATTTATTTCGTCTTTGAAGTCGTCCAAGTCTTTTTCCACGTCGTTCCTCAGTGTTTCTCCAAACGTGCAAAGGACTTCTTTTGGTTCCATTTTTAAATCCCGTATCTCCTTGCTAATAATTTCTATGTCCGAGCCCTTTTTCGCGTCGTTAGTCACGAGGAGTTCGTTTCGCCATCTCCCTCTGTTTCAGAGCAAGCTGGTAGTTCCGCCATATTGTCTGTTACCGTGTTTCTGTTTTGGTTGAATGGAGTTTTCCTTCCCATTCCAACGTTCCCCTGATCACTTTGTAGTTAATATGATATCTGACAATAGTCATTCAAGTTTTCGGGGACTTTTTACCCTAGACGGTCGAGAGCCCTGGTGTCGCGCAGTCTACCGCTTTATGGCCAAACCAGAAGTCCCTTCCCTCTAGCCTTTTCAAGGGGGAGGTGGCTAGACTCGGCTCTTGTGGGACGAGAAGCAGAAGGCCTGTCCGATCGGGGGGGAAGATGAGATCACATTTTTGTGGGTCAACACAAACTCATCTGCGTGGACAGCAGCCTTGGACAATGACGACACTTTCTGTTCATTCAAGAACATTACCACCTTCTCTGGCAAAGAGTCTTTAAAATCTTCTAAAAGAACGAGCTCACGGAGTGACTCAAAGTCATTTTTGACATCATTAGCTGCACACCATTTATCAAAGAGGTTGCTTTTCTCCCATGCAAACTCGACAAAGGTTTGACCACTAGATTTTCTATGGTTCCTAAATTTTTGCCGGTAGGGCTCAGGAACAAGCTCATAAGCAGGAAAAATTGCTTCCTTTCCAACATCATATTGCAGGCTGTCTTCTAAGAAAAGAGCAGACACCAACTCCTGTGCTTTTCCCACCCGCTTGCATTGGAGAAGGACAGGCCACATGTCTCTTGGCCAGTTGAGTGGCGAAGCTATTCGCTCCAAGGCACTGAAGTATGAATCAACTTCTGCCTCACGAAATGCTGGCACCAAAAAAATGTTTTTACTGGGGCTGGGCAATGTAGTGGAGGGAGGAGGATTGTTTAATTTGAACGATCAAACTCCCTAAGGAATGAAACGGAATGCCAAATATATAAACATGGATTTTACATGCAATTCTTAGTCTGACCGCTAGAGGGACTCCGAGGGGACAGGGACGACGCGTGACGCCGTCCCTGCTCCCACGGAAGGACCGACTCGGAACAGAGGAAAGAATATTTGATCTGA